>NC_030986.1:4717682-4823465 GCF_000149955.1 Fusarium oxysporum f. sp. lycopersici 4287
CCCACACATGCAGACATGGAATTAACAGCGGACCAATACCTCTTGGTTTGAACCATATCGGTCCGCCAGCGTCTCTCATAGGATTGAAAATTTCAGTCAGCAATAGAAGCCTACCAGAAGAAGGCTTCGTGTCTGTAAAGCAATGGCAAACTGGCATTGAGACCACAAACGATCCCGATCTTGTCTGAGAGTTGGAATCTGAGACTTATACTGTTGCTGTAAGAAGCGCTAGCAGGGCTGTCGACCCTCAAGTTTACATCCATCATAAGGACTAAGAGAATAGCTTGTACGTTACATCAAGTACTACAAGGCTAACAGGGAAAATAATATCTACATAAGACCATGCCCTTATCGTTGGCTGAGAAGTGATCGCAAAGTTCCCTGCCTGTGCCCCAATGTCGCATTGTCCCGGGTTAACGGACAGTTGTCTTGAGTCAGGTAAGAAGATCGTGATCAAAAGAGATAATGGAGAAGAACTGCCGTCCGGGATGGAAACGAGAACCTCACAAACAAATCGCGTCGGCGGGTTCAACTCGCGTATCCATAATTGAGAAACTCCTCTCATTGAATGTCGAGTTGTATATCCACAGATCAGCCTTAAAGAGTCGGCCGCTAAACGCACGCTTCCAGCCTCCTCGAGATAAAGGTACAGTACTAGAGTACTTGGGAAGCTACCTCATAGAAGGTTACAATCTATGCCTAGATGCCGGCAGCGGAACCACCCCCGAGGTGAACTATTCGATCAAGGCAGCGAGATAGTCATTAATGACATCTGGCTAGCCGCTCGTTGGCTGATAATCTGATGGCTTCCCTTGGGAGCATTTAACAACTCCAAAAATCACCACCTTTTGACTAGTGTAAGGTATTTACCTGATCGATGAGTGCAATTGGCTTTCAGAGGGGAATATCATTCCTGTTTTGGGTCGTGGTTTCACGACTCGAGTCGACCTGGACCGTGCAGAGTCTTTACGTCAGAGCACTCATGGGTTCTGGGAGAGGTGCATTAGGTCAAACTCTGATATCCCGGCCGAGATGTCGATGTAGATGTAGCGCAACGCTCTGATGCAACGTCAACGATCTAATTTCCGTTTACGCAAGTAATCACTGCACGTCTTTATGCATCATGTCAAGGCTCATGACTCTTGTCTGAGCTTGGACAGTAACGTAAACAACGTGGCATCAACGTGCTGTGTGGTACTTGGTGACCTTCTGACAGGTCAATGCCAATGCCAGATAGTCCCAATTGAGTGGTAAGCGCGAGTCGAAAACGAGATCTCGTTACATTGCCATGAATGTACGCCCCTGTAATAGCTTGACGTTTCGCATGGGGATGTGATAGATCCTAAACTGGCTCCAATGTCAATGTGACAACGTTATTCACAACTAGGATCCAGGGTCGGCAGCTAGAGACGACGACGGTTGCGCCTTCCCTCATGGGAACATTCGAATCACGGGCATCACTGCTGCCTGTCTCGATTTCAGGAATAAGCCCAGGAACGCCATCACATGAAGACGACCCATTCCATCTCAACGCTTCGGCAAAATTACCTTCAACATGGGTCACTGTATTAACTTTTCATTCGTTAAATCGATCTGTGAGCTCCAGCCTTACCTACGTACATACGAATTACTTAGAACTGTACAACCTACCTAATGACAAACAGTGCCTCATTAGTCTGCTGGCCACCTTGAACCTTGCACATCTCCTGAACAGTACCTGGGCTCGTCCCGCAAACGGCCACCATGACTGGTGACTTATACAAAGCCGTCTGTACAAACATTTCATTAGATACATTTGCCCGCTTCTCCTTACCTCTGTGTGGTTGTGTTCCAACATTTCCGCCACTATAGAAGCTCTCCACAGAAGCTATCCGCGGAAGCATCGCAGAATATAGAATCTACAGACAAGCAAAGTACCTTAACGGAAGTTCCGTGGTTCAACGATGTACCGACATTTGATTAAAACTTTCCATAATGCGCACTTGGTTCAAACCAATAAGATTACAGGTATTGCCGGATATCAATCCAGCAATGGACTGGTCCGGGACACTGGTGCCGCTGTCAACCTTCAATGCTGTAAAGTCCCGGCCGATCGCCCCCAAGTTGGCATCCTGGGTCTTTCCAAGCAGGTGGCTGGTGGTTCTTGTCTTATAATGGCACAAAGATGTATTTTGATGACGCCGATTCCCCAGATGTATCTTGATCACTTTTCAAGGAACGACGTCTGCGAGGCCTCAACCTTGATTCAATCACAGCTGAAGTTGACTTTGACTACCTAAGTCATAAGTTCACATCCAGGCACTTAGGAAGACCGCCATGCTTGGCTTTCTTTCCGATGAACTAAAGGGTATCTTCAGCTCCTCTGCAATCAACACTCCGTCCTATGGCCGCCAAACAGATGACAATTCATTCGTTGAGCCGCTTAACCCAAGCCCACATGGGCGCAGAACGGGATGTCTGGGCGGGTATTAGGTTCACTTGTGAATATCCCCGAGATCTCGTCGTGGGTTTTCAGCCGCGACTTATTTCACAAGTTAAATGGACTTCTGTGAGCCCTGCCGCAACACCGATCTATCATCTCTTCACGCCGCGACCGTGCCAGGTCTTCCGCCGAGACCAGTGACCCGTCCGGCCGAAGGTTGAAGTGGGCTAGCTCCTTTCAAACTGCCATTGGGTCAATCGCCTAACTTCCATTCCACACAGAAGTCTCAATTGTCAGCGGCATCGTAATCATCTTCGTTCTGATTCCTGGACATGTGAGGTACCACACAACGCCGTTGCCTTTCATGTGGATTGAGCTAATAAAGCATGGCTAACGGGTCCTGACTAAAAAGGTGTTGGACTTGGCTCCCATGCAAGAATGCCTAAATGCTTTCGTTGACTGAAAAGGTTTAGCTTTAACATGTCTACCCTTCAGTTGCACTTCAGCAACGCCATTGAAAACACTGGTCGTGTGATACAAATACCGGTACTGGTTGCAGATAAAAGCCATAAATACAGCAAAAGAACAATGCGGTTCGGTCGTGCCAAGTGTTATGGAGGAAGGAATTCCTTGTTGAGCATCAACCCGCAGGCTGAGCTTTCGACCAAGGCTTTCCTGCAGTTGAGTGACGGAAGTCAATCTCACTTTCGAACTCCAGTTCACTTCTAGCTGAACTAGACACTCCCCCAAAAGCATTCTCCTGCAACACGCATCACAAATCCGGTTCTTAATTCTCACTTTCTCTCTCCTCCCTTTAACTTTATTTTTCTCTTGAAAAACTCTCTCGCTCTCGAAGTAAAGTAAATGCGAGGGATTACCATTTGATAGGTTGCCCTTGTTTAGAATTTCGCCTTTTAACCTTGCTCCCCACTCTATATCTTTCTCGCCTCTTTCTCTCCTTGATAATATCCTTCATCTTATCGCAATACAATAACACCATGGCTTCAGCACCTGAGGAAGTCTCTGGAGTCGTAGAAACGCAAGCTCTTGAGCTCCGGGAATTTTACAAACTCTACGAGACCGCTAAAGATCAATACCAAGCGTTTCAATCACGCATCGCCAGGAGCACAAGGATCCAGTCGTTTTACTGCCACTCGATGCACTCCAGATCAAGCTCGATAAACTTGAAAAGGCTATCAAACTCCAGCGCGAACATCGAAACAAACCAGACTGGGAACCAAATGCTATTCAATTCTGTTTTCTTCTTAACTTGCCGCTTGATGAGCTTACAACTACTTGGAACAACTATAAGCAGAGCAGTGTAGTTCTCCACCACCTAGACAATGTCGGCCCGCTCACATCTTATTGTAAGATCCATTAATTTCTGGTTCTGTTGCCCATTAATCTAACCTACTTGATAGTTCTTCAGAAGGCGCAATATGTTTCTGCAAAGAGGGACAGAGATGGTAAAAATGAGGACATAATTGACAGAGTTAAGTGGTTAGAAGCGGCACTCGACAAGCTTGATACGACCCGCATCAAGCGAAAGGACCCCGAGCTTGAAGTATGCAAGAAGAACGACGGTGGACATTGTATTGTCACCGGAGTTGCAAACCCTCAAGTCTGCCATATTATTCCATTCTCTTTTAACAACTCCGACAAGAACACTAAAAAGACATCTCTCTTTTCAAGCACCATTTTCTCAATGCTTGGCCTTCCAGGAAATAAGGAAACAGAAGATGCTATCACCTTATTACACCAAGGAAAGGGCTCTTTAGACAAGCAATGGAATATGATTTGTCTCAGCCCTTCCTTATATATATGGTGGGGACATGCTTACTGGGCGTTCAAATGGCTTGATGCGACGCCCCTTACCGATGACACCAAGACATGTAAAATCAGGCTTCAGTTCCACTGGATGCCGCGAAACATCAAGCGCGATCCTACTGCGTCTTTTTATCTAAAGGATCTCCCAGACCTCGAGGAACAAATCAAACATTGCTATGGCAGCGAGCCATACTTATGCAACGAGCAAAACTGCCAAGCATGTTATGGAACGAAAGGCATTGCTGCGCATAATGTCGAGAGCGGCCGTCCTATTAGAACTGGTGATATTTTTACCATCATTCGAAGCACCGTTGATGTACCGCTTTGCCGCACTATGTTTGATATACAGTGGGCTATCATCACCTCAGCTGCAATCTCAGGAGGAGCTCTAGTGCCAGACGAACTTGGAGACTTCAGTTTCCCACCAGGCGATTATCGTTTCTCCTATGAGGATATTCAGGACAATGTCGAAGCAGATGAGGACACTCAATCAAGGGTACAATCATGGGTTGACCAGAACTCACCAGAGCCGCAACAAGAACTTTAGGGAAGTTCGCAGGTACAAGCCATGGATACAAGATTCGACAGGATGTCCATTGGAACAGCATCCAGTGCTAGTGGTGTCACGGCAGTGGTTTAAATGTCGTTGATAATAGAAAGATTAACCGGATGCAAAGCTGTGGGAAAGCCATATATTGAAGGGGAAATGGCTTATGAGTTTAGTCGCGGGAGAGCTGCGTATGAGGACACTAATGATATATGAGATTTATTTGCTATAACCCCCTGGTTCATTGTGCAGGGTCGAGGTTTAGCGCTATAAGATCGGATTGAGTGCGGCATGGCGTTTATCCAAGTGAACATTATTATGCCGCTTGAACTCCTGTTCTGGTCTTGGCTAGATAGTATAATTCTCTTATTCGAATCTGATCACGAGGCCTATTCTATATTGAACCAATATGATTCTCGAATACACGAGATTGACGTGGAACCCGGTCTAGGACAGATGCGAAGATGTGGCAAGCACTTAGGTTGAGTGTACGAATATGGGCCAGTCCTAAGCTGCTTGAGTTGCCGTCATGTTCATGGAAAGACCAAACTTGCCCTTTTCTTCTGTCTCTTTTCAAAAAAGATACCGCCAATAATTATACTCACTTGGGAGAGATAATGGAGTCATGAGTGTTTCAATGCTATCCGCTCAAGGTTGATTGCTGAGAATGTTGTTGATAGACATGTAGAGCAGTGTGTAGGCACGACATAGTAAGCTCGATCATGGCTGGCGCTCGGAACCTCTGGTCCGCATATTTCTCAGGTATTTACGACAAATGAATCATATTCCCGAGGTGCATGAACCAGAAACGAGACAAACGATGCGGGCAACATCGCTCAGTAGTCCCCATTCTTGATTTATTTGATACTAAGAGGTTTGAGTGTGCTGCATGTCAAGCCCCTCACTCGAAAACGTCAACACATGCTTGGCTGTTTTTTGATAAACCAAATGAGGTTTACCGTATTTACAGAGATACAATCTCGTTTACTCGACTGACTATCGTTCGAGAGTCGACAGATCAGCTTTGCACTTTACTTCAAGACTATAGAATGACAAATTGGTCCCGGGTAGGTAAGTAAAACCAGCATATACTGATACCCGCCAATCATACCTGGCCAAGGGTTGCCAATGATCAAAGGGTTCATCATTCCCGGAACATTCCCCATCTCAGGCCATGAGGCGGTTTCTCGGAGCGCTCCGACCTGGCATAAGGCGAGACATGAGGCGAGACAAGACCGTGTGGCTTATCCAGATGCGGATCTAGGCGGCGACCTCACATAAGCATTCCGAGCTATGAACGCCGGTAACCCGGAGAACCTGGCATAGCCCGACGACCCGAGAGTTGGCGAAAACCAAAGTCGTTGCTCACGGGTAGAGATTTCGTTTGACGTCGGGACTTCAACGGCGATGCCGAGATGCCAACCGCTGGTATTGATTGAATGATCTAGAAGACCCCTGGTTCACTGTGCAGGGTAGAGGTTTAGCGCCATGAGATCGGATTGAGTGCGGCATGGCGTTTACACAATTGAACATTGTTATGCCGCTTTGACCGCAGAACGCCGCCATCATTGCCGCTGCTTTTGGAAGCTTGTCACGGCATTCTGCGGCATAATTGAGCTTTACTTTATATTTAAGATACTATGTGCTGCCATGCGCTTTCAGGACTCTGGCGGGTGATATAGGGACATAAATCGCTGGAGATGGAGAGCGAGTGATCGCCCGTCCGTCTGGTTTGCCATCTATCGTAGCTCTGTTCGAAAGACACTTCGATGATGGCACAACAAGAGATTGGGGTTTTGCTTCCGGGGCAGCCGATACTCAGCTCTGTAATATTAGCAATCAGATGCCCAATTCACTCGAATATTGACAAAGATAGTCCCAGAAACATCTCTCATTGTAGCATATCCTCGGAGTTACCTACCTACAGACAGTTTCGTTTGAATTTGAAGCCCATTCGGCGACTCGGGCATAGTTCGGTGACTGTTTGCGCCCGGACGAGTTCGGAAGAAACTGACATCATCTACCGTCATGCAAGAAAACGGTACACTCGGCCATGAAAATTTGTTTGCCATTTATATACGTCAGGATAAGTAAGAGGGGATCTGAGATACTCATCAATTACAGAAAACACCATTTACTCGCATATCGCAAACTTCACGAATTTATCACGACACTAGTACATCAACCTCACCTCACGTTTACGACATCTTCCAAGTACTGAAACTCAGCATCCTCTCAGTTGACCCACCCTGGGTTTAAACCACGCTGCAACCCACCTCGTTCGGTTTCTTATCATACCACCTTCGCCCTGAAAACAAAACACCGTAAACTATTGCGCCCTGACAGAAATCCCATCTCTACAAATTTGCCGCCTCTCCCACGACCGTCTTTCCCCTCAATTCCAGTCCAACCCAAATCGCAATCATGAAGATTCTTACAAAGGAAGAGGAGGAGGCGCACTACTCAGCTGTCGTCAAGGGCGGTCTCATCGGAGGTAGTCTTGGTCTCGCTGTTGGTGTTGGAGGTGTCATGTTTGCTTCAAGGCGATACCCTGCTTTCCGCGGCCTCACAATCCCCTTCAGAACGTTCCTCGTCACATCCGCCGGCACATTTGGCGCCATTATCAACGCCGATCGCTGGTCCATGGATTTTCAGAAGAAGCAGAATCCCATGAACTTTTACGAAGACCAGACCCAGCGCGCCCAGCAGATTGTTCGCGAGAATCAGACGACCTGGGAGCGCTTTATGGAGTATGGCAAGGAGAACCGCTACTCTATCGTATTTGTCTCATGGCTCGCATCCATGGGTGTCGCATTCGCGCTCGTGAGCCGTTCACCCATGAATACAGCCAACAAGGTCGTACAGGCCCGTGTGTATGCTCAGGGTCTGACCCTCGCTGTTCTCATCATCTCAGCTGTCTTTGAGATGAACGACGCCAAGAAGGGTGAGGGTCGCTGGCAGACCGTCATGGTCGTCGATCCCGAGGACCCCGAGCACAAGCGACTTATTGAGAAGAAGATCCACAAGGAGGAGTATGAGGGCCAAGACCTCTGGAAGGGTAAGTCGCACTTGAGATCTTGCAGAAAACATCATGTGACTAACTGGGCTGATAGATATGGTCGCTGCTGAGGAGCGACGCTTGGCCGCTAAGAAGCAGGCTGAGAACAAGGCTTAAAATAAACATGTTATCTTCTTATAACGACAAAAACAACTCAATGAAAACCATTCCTCGATACACATTACTTTAAAACTCATCATTAATACTACGCCGAGCACAAGTCGACAACCACAGGAGGAAATCGGAAATTGTATATACCAACAAACCGAAGTTTCATGAGTCGATGAGCTGGGATGGAAAGGAAGTGGCTATTATCGATTGGGATAGTCATTGAAACAAAACTGCCCTCTGTTTTGACTTTTCTATGCGCATAGAGCGGGTGGGATGGTTCCTTGGAGTTACAACCTCTTAAAATTGGCCCGGAACGTTCTTGGTTGGGGTTTGAATTGCATCCAATGTATCATATGTAGCCATGACAGCAAGAATTGAGCAAGCATCTTTATCTCAAGCGTATATACAAGGACATATGAAGATGACCCAGCATCTCATTCTTCTAGACTAAGTTAACAAAGATCTGCACCACCGACTCCCTGCTAGCCCTCTTTTGAAGGGTCCAGTTACCTTCCCAGAACAACAAATTGATTATCAAGCACACTAATATATCCAAAGGAGCTGCATTAGCTCATATCTCTAAACCTCGATAGTAAAATGACTGATTTGCGAATAATATGCATGCACAGCTAGCTCTAACAGCATAACATCGCCATACACCTCGCTTCCATCGAAACCTCCAATGACAATGAGGCGGCTATCATACAGCACTGTCCCGTGATAGCCACGGCCTGAAGGTGCTTTACCGTAGACCCGACGTCTATCCCATGTCATTGTAACCAGGTTCAAAAGCAGGACATCATTCGAGTATTCGCTTCCGTCGTGGCCTCCAATGACAAAAAGATAGGAGCCGACTATTGTGGCCGTATGTGATAAACGGCGGAAAGCAACGGGGATAGGGACTGCTCTCCATAACTGGGCGTCAACGTCGTAAACCCATACATCGTCGAAACATTCGCCGCCATCAGAGCCTCCAAAAATGATGAGTTTGCTGCCCACCATGTTGGCAGTGTGGTAGCCCCTTGCCTTGGGACGATAGTCTTTTGACCCAGGGCTTGACTTATCTGAACTTGACACTAATCGCCATGACATTTTGTTGACATCAGCAACATCTAACCGCCAGATATCATTCAGAGCTCGGACCCCATCGCCGCCGCCGAATACGTATATACCATTCTTGTATAGACAAGCAGTATGCGCTCTCCGCTTCGACGGCATCTTATCTCCTATAATACGGGGCTTTGTCCACCGGAAGTTTGTCGTATCCAAAACATAGACATCGTTATAATACTCTGGGCCGTCACCTCCGCCAAACACGATGAGTTTCTTGCCTACGGCAGTACATGTCATGGCTCTCAGAGGAACAGGTATATCACCAACGACATAAGGTATAGACCAGTGGAAAGAATCGGCATCCAGCACGTAGAGATCGTTGAAGCATGTTCTTGAGTCACAGCCGCCGAATACATAAACGTTCGAGCCAATGATTGTTGTTGTGTGTGCTCGTAATGAGGTGTGAGGAGCGCCCGACACAGGTGCCTTGGACCAGTACATGCCAGATGCTGGAGCCACGTCGACGTTTGGAGCGGTCCGGGGATCTGGAAGCGACGGGAACGCAGTGTACTCGTCTTGTGATATGCGAGATCTATGCGATGCATACCGAGCGGTCGCTTGTGCAGTCGTTCGGCTCGTTATGGCAGATGTCGACCGTGAAGCGGTTGGTCGCCGATTATGTCGATCTCCCTCACTTGAGGCATCGCCAGCGCTGGTTGAGATTGAATGCGGCGGTTTGTGGGCTGCTCTCGAGGTAGAAGCTCCTTGCGGGGCGGTCTGTGATGCGGATTGAGAGCGCTGCCGGATAGAAAGATCGGAAGGCTTTCGACGATTTGCTTGTATGCTTTTGCTGGCAAGATGACCTGGTGTATGGCTTCTGGGTAAGGGCATCTGATCGCTAGACTCGTCATCATCGTCGGAATCGTCGTCGACAAAGGTCGGCCGTGTGGCTGTGGGGGCCGGAGCAGGCGATCGTTGTTGTTTTTGTTGCTGTTGTTGAATGCTCTTTGCCTTGAGATGCGACTTATCGGGGGACCTCCTCGGATCCGCCATGACTGCGTAGGTTCTTCTTCATTGCCTACCTAGACAAGGCGTTGAGCTTGTGACTTGAACCGGTCGAGGTGGGGGGAAGGTGGAATGAGTGAGAGCAGTGAAGGGGGCAAAAAGGAACGAACAATATGCAATTAAAAACAGGCAGTTGAAGCCAAAGCCAATTGGCGATTTGCCAAGGGCGCAAAGAGAAGGGAGGGGCAGGCGAGCCGGTGATGGTGATAGTACGTAAATGATGTCGAAGGGTAGGGATCGTGCAACGTTGGAGCTGGGGTTGAGGCGAGTATCGTCTTGAGTCGAAGTACCTGAGTACCTCCTAGCTTTGTTGTCGTTGATTCTGGAACACTTTTAGCGAGGCCCGGCCCCTGTGACCAAGTGCGGAGATGAGGCTCTCAGGCGTCTAAGGTACCTGATACATTCGACCTCTCACTGACCTCATAGCACATAAGACCCAGAAATACGGAGTAGACCTTAGGGAATTTAGTGCAGTTTAGTTTACACCATCATATCGAGGTTTTTTTCCCTATGCACTTGAAAGTCGATCTCGGTTTTGACGACTGATCTTTTCATCAGTTGGCACTGAACGAGCACTGTCAAAAAACAATCACTCATTAATTTGTGTATAATAGTGCAAGAGGTAAGCTAATTTTCCTCACGTACTGTAACAGCGAGAAAAACATTTGCACTTCTTTCTCTCCTTCCGTTCTTGCCTTTCTCTCTTTTCCTCTCTCTCTTACACTCACTCACTCCCCTCATAAATCTTTTACTTATTCTTCATAGCGAATTTATGAACTCATAATTTTCTTTCAACACATGCATTGTCCCAGAGACTGACCATTATCAGCCGTTTTTGCCATGAGTGACCAACACGACGCTCAGATGGGTGGCGTCTCCCCAGGCAATGCGCATGCAGAACTTGCAGCTGATGCCAGCAATGTTACAACCTCGACAAAGGATGAAGAGCGGGCTTCGAAGAGACTTAAGGTTAACGATTCGATCCCGTTTCAGTCTGCTCCAGGAGAGGATTTGCACGATGCACCCGCTCCTAAGGAGAATGAACAATCCACAAATGGCGACAAGGAGAATGAGGTCCCGAGGCCAAAGCCGGACCCGAAGGCTGAGTACGTTGATGGACGCAGCAAAGGAGTTGCTCCTATCAAGAAAGAGTGAGAAGCCCACCGTAGACCCGTTCTAGAGACACACTGACAAATCAAAGGTATCTTGTAGACATGTCAACTCAGAAAGATGCGTCCAACGATGCTGTGAACGACGATGACGCAGCTGAGGCACGCGGTACTGCCGAAGGGAATGCTGAGAATGGCGATCGAAAGCCAGGCAAGGGCAAGAAAGAAAAGAAGAAGAAGGGCCAGAACACAGAGCGCGATTTTGGCAAATTTGACGATGCCTTTCGTCTTTGCAACAGTCGAGCCTTCTATCCCGAGTTTTCTCCCAGAGAATGCAAGTTTGGTGACCGATGCAGACTCTGCCATGATATTCGAAAGTATCTTGAGGAAGGACGCCGAGGTGATGTTGAGACTTTTGAAGGCAAATGCCCCGTGTTCGAGGCTCATGGCCACTGTCCTTCAGGCTGGAAGTGCCGCTTTGTTAAGAGCCACATGGAGGAAATCGAGCACGAGGACGGCCGAAAAGAGTTGGTGCTCATAAGCACTTCAGCAAATGGCGGCGAGAACGGTGAGCCTAAAGATGAAGGATCCGAGGAGCAGCGACCTGCTATTTTCAACGTCGTCAGCATGGATAAGAAGATTGACCTCAACCGCAAGCGGACTGACTTTACGCGATCTGACCAGTACATCACTTGGCTCAATAAGGAAGCCAAGCTGAGTGAGGAGTTTATGAATCGTCGCAAGAATCAGTCCACCGAGGGTATCGAAGATCTACGCGCCCGCTTCGTCGACCCCCCTTTTAAGCCTTCTGAGAAACGCCGACTCTATTTCGGCCAAGAGACCCCAACCCTGGCACCTCTCACCACCCAAGGAAACTTGCCCTTCCGTCGACTCTGCGTCGAGCTTGGAGCCCAGCTCACATACTCGGAGATGGCATTGAGTATGCCTCTCATCCAAGGAACAAAGGCTGACTGGACACTTCTAAAGGTTCATGAGTCAGAGCTTTCACCCCCCCAATTTAACCCAGGCTCTGTCCCCATCTTTGATGACTACGACCACTCCAAGGATATCAAGTTTGGTGCCCAGATCTCCGGAAACAACCACTGGGTTGTTACCAAGGCTGCTGACGTCCTAAATCGTTATTGCCCTCACCTTCGCCTCATCGATTTGAACTGTGGTTGTCCGATTGATATGGTCTTCAAGTCTGGCGGTGGATCGGCGCTTCTTGAAAACTCAGGCAAGTTGGAACGTATGGTTCGAGGCATGAACGCTGTGTCAGGAGAGGTCCCTATCACTGCCAAGATCCGCACTGGGATCCGAAACTCCCGTCCTACGGCCACTCAGCTTATTGGAAAACTGGCTTTTGGTGCACGAGAGCACCGAGAACGACTTGGTGCTCCTGGATGTGCGGCCCTGACTCTTCATGGACGCAGCCGTGAGCAGCGATACACCAAGAAGGCCGACTGGGGCTACATCAGCGAGTGCGCCGCGCTCATCAAGACTTACAACAAGCAGAAGGACACTCTGACTGACACCATCGCTGAGCCCGATGCCAGCAGCCTCCCTAATGCCAAGGATGGCCGCATGTACTTCCTCGGCAACGGTGACTGCTACTCGCACACCGAGTACTATGAGCACATTTGAAAAGGCTCGTGTCGATACCGTCATGATTGGCGTGCGGCCCTCATCAAGCCTTGGCTCTTTGAGGAGATTGAGAAGGGCCAGTACCTCGACAAGTCATCTAGCGAGCGTCTCCGCTACATCGAGAAGTTTGTGCGCTATGGCCTTGACGCCTGGGGTTCTGATGAGCTCGGCATTGGATTCACTCGCCGTTTCCTTCTCGAGTGGCTCAGTTTTACGCACCGCTACGTCCCTATTGGTTTGTTAGAGTATCTCCCACCTTGCCTCAATGACCGACCTCCTAAGTACGAGGGGAGAGATGAGATGGAAACGCTTATGGCGTCCAACAACTTCAGGGACTGGATCAAAATCAGGTATGTTTATACTTTTGTGGCGCAATACACAACGGGTTTGCTTTCTTGGGTCGGTATGCTAACTGGCCACTCACAGCGAGATGTTCCTTGGCCCCGTCCACCCAACGTTCAAGTTCCAGCCCAAGCACAAGTCCAACGCGTACGAGGCTGAGGGTTAAACAACGATTAAACAATAGAGCATTGAACAGGCGAGCGGCGCAGAGGGGGCCTTGTAAAGAATTGTTTGAGGCGAAAAAGGTCGATTTTTGGTACGCATATTTGCTATCTAGGCACCTAGGCGAAGATAACCACAGGGCATGGATGACTGATGTCTTTATGACGGGCCCAAGAAGGAGGTCCTATTTGCAGGGGAAAACGGGGATGTAAACCCGAAACTCGTGTCATAACGGAAAAGTCTGGTCTAGTATCGATCAGATAAATGTACAGAGAACAACTCCAAGTGTATTTCGACTCGGCGCAAACTGTTATGAGAACTGTTAATGTCAAAATTAGCAATGGTCTCCCAGTCGTCCAGAGGTTTAACACTCCCGGATACGGAACCCCGGCTTGTCTTCAATTTTGCTGCTATTGTTGTTTCGAAGTTCTACCTACGCGGTTCATGAATTTATGCCGAGTCCTCTAGGATTTGCATATGCTTGACCAAATCGACGCACGAGCATTGACACCGAACACAGTCTCATAATAAAGAAACGCCATTCAAGCTTCATTCAATGACTTAACAAGTGAAAATATACAGATGTATCTTTGTGGGAGTTATGCTTCCCCAGGTATCGCAAGACATGACGAAACCATTCGAACGCTAGGAACTAATATGTGTGTGAAACCCATCCAACAACTCCGTGATGACTTTTGTAATCCAATCACCAATGCACCCTTGCAATATCCGAGACAGAATCGTACAGCTGTCGTCTTTATATGTGATTATCGACGCTTCCAATGTGTCTGACAGCATTCTAGGAGTAGAAGTGGCTCCTCTGCATGCCGTCAGCAGAAGCGTACTCGTTCTTCCCATCCTCGGGGCGGGCAATTGAGCTGGTTAGGGAGTTTGTACGGCTGCTCTCGCTAGGCGCAGCCTTGATCTTCTTGGGCTCTTGTGCCGGGCGCTTGATGACCTCGAGGTAGGTAGATGGAAGATAGCCTTGGCGGCCGTCGCGGGATCGGCACTGCCACCACTCGCTGGGATTACCAGAGGGATCGTTTTTACTTAGGACGGCAACAAGGTCACCCTTTCTCGCCTCGAGCTCCATGCCTGTGTTAGGCTGAGGGAGGAAGTCGAAGGTGAGTCGGCAAAACTCAAGCTTAGCAGGGTCGACCGGCTGCTGTGATTCCATGGCCTGGGCCTGAAGACGCTTCTGCTCCTGCTCTTGTGAGGCAGCAAGCGTCCTTATCATCTTTGACATTAGATAAGGAATGCCAAAGGCGGCCAGGACAAAGAACAGTAAAGGCTTCTTGCTGGCCTTCGCAGGAAGTGGGTTACCATCTGGTCCAACGCTCCGACCTTCGAAGCGTGCAAATGCAGCTGGTGTGAGGGCAGTCGCATCGGCAGGCGGCGGTCGACCAGTAAGCTTGGCAATCAATGTGCGAATCCAGCGCATCAATGTGAAGATGCCCAGCACGGAGCCCAGAGTATCCCTCAGATTACCAAATTGTTCAGCGACAGAGACCATGGCTAAGAACTGTTAGTTGACTCTCCGGCCCGAACCATCTCACTAAAGAACTTACCAAAGAAGCTGGAGTGAGTAGCCATGTAGGTACTCTCAAGCATCTGGGCGAAGCCTCCAAAGGCCGTGACAATACCCTCGAGCATTTGGAAGGTAGCCTGAGTGCTGTTGTTGAAAGTGTTGGTCAAGCTGTTTTGGTCGCCAGGCATTCCCATGCCACCGCCGTACATACCGCCGCCCATGCCACCATACATGCCTCCTCCGTAGCCACCGTATCCTCCACCGTACATGCTACCGTAGCCACTCATGCCGCCCATACCACCCATGCCAAACCGCGAGTAGGGGCTGGAATAGGGTGACGAGTACGCGCCACCCATTGAGCTATACGGTGAGGAATTCATCCTGCTGTAATTGGCAGCGTTCTGATTGACCGTTGATGTGAGAGAAGAAGGTCGATTAGGAAGCGGAGGGGCAGAAGACGAATCGGTGATCGATGTTGTAGTTCCCGGACGCAACTGACGGCGAGATAGGCGATGTCGCTAGAGTATAGTGAGTAGGAAGGCGCTTTAACGCGGGGAGTCAGGAGAAGGTGACTGGCAGAAGACATGGAAAAGGAGATAGTAAGAGAGAAGAATTGATGAATGCGACTTACCAGCAGTCGCAGCCGCGCCAGGCTGCTCCCAGGGCTTGGGTGGAGAGGCCATGATATTATCTTGTTATCGCAAGGAGGAAGGGTTCAGAAGCCGGGTTCGGACAATGGACTACCGACAAACGGTATCACAGTGTCAGAATTCGAGTCGTCTAATTATTGAGCCTCCTAGTAAAGCAGACTTGTCTTGGTCGTTGGCCACTCCTCGTGACGTTTGGTGGTGGACCTCGGAAAGTGTACCGGACGCAAGATCGGAGACTGACTCCGTGATTATATGCAGCCCCCAGTTAGCGTAACCGCGGCGCGCGGGGACAACGGAGTTGCCTCGGGATACGGGAAAAAGAGCCGCCGAGACAGAGATATGATAAGATTGAGAGGGTCGCTATCTCTCGAGAATTAGAGACGCGCAAGAATTGCGATGGTGACAGGCGTGGGCGTGGAGGTGATGAGGAGGAGGATGAGGGAGACGAGATTGTCGCAGAGGAAAAGCCGAGAAAGATGGAGTTGATTAGAGATAAAAATTAGTGGGGCCTCACTTAACCTAGGCTAGACTTGAGAGCAGGCGCATTCAAGTTTAAAAGGGAAGAAAAATCCGGGGGCGAATGGGACCGAACCAGAAGCCAGACCTCGGCTGACTAGGCCCCGCCGACTCTCATCGTTCTTGCCTTTTTGAGGCAATACGACTCGTGAAGAGGGGTGTTTGCCTTTTGAGATTTTGATGATGTTTGATGGTCTGATACTTGGTACCTATACTTGGGCATTTCGTTGATGAGTTTACGAGTATGGCATTCCTTCAGATACAATAGCTCGTGAATGCTAGTTGAGTCATCAATTGATGCTCCTTTCATCGCCTATGTCACTATAATCAAACCGTTTTCCGTTGGCCGTTGTAGCCGGGCCATAGGTAAGTTTCCATGTGACGCTGATGCTTTCCGGTTTCGCCACAGACAATCGGCTTTACAGGCGACTTGCTTCCAAGGACTACCTTAGTAATTTAACCTTACGTCAATCTCAGCCGCCATCCTGCCAGCTTACCCTATGGCATATAATAAGAACAGAATGAATGAACAAACTACCAAATCAAGCCATGATGAGTGTATCAAGATATACATAGTACACATATACCTTTACTGTCTGTCTTAATCGCTTGTAATAATTTTCGGTGTTCTAGTGCTTCTAGCCTTGAAGAGCGAGTTGCTCCTATTGTGAATGCCTTGATCCTACCATAGGTACATTATATATCGTCAATTCGGGCTACTTCATGGAAGATTGTATGACGAGAGGATTATATATGTATATGTACATCTATAAAAAAAAACCAGAAAATCCAGGAAAGCCTGTTCTAGATTTCAAACCGAGTTCTGAAACATAATGAAAACAATTACCCAAACCAGCTTGTTGAACTACCTAAAGAAGAGCTATCGAGGGCCAATCATGATTCAATAGAAACTCAACTATAACAACAACACAACACACACCATGGTTGAAAAGCGACCACCAAGTCCTGGCTTCATCTCTAATCCATTCATCAAAAGAAGAAATCTCGAATGGACTCTCGACTCACCATCGCCCTCACAGCCACCAACAACTGCTGACATAGAATCTGGATCAGCCACTGTAGAGGACCATCTCTCGCATTTCAAAGCGCACCTCTCTAGCCATATATTAAGCCAATCGCCACTATCAATATCATCGTATAGCTCACTATACACCGAAAACTTTGGAAGCTCTGCAGGTGCTCATTTCGTCATTCATCAACATGACCACCCAATTGCTGGCACGCACTATGACCTCCGTCTTCAGATCAATGAGACCAGCAGCGCCAGCTGGGCGATCATGTACGGACTCCCGGGCGACCCTCAGAGCATACGGTTGAATCGAAACGCGACAGAGACGCGAATTCATTGTCTATGGGTACGGAGTTTTTCTCTTTACAGGAGAAAAGAATTAATATTTAAACAGAATCACCTCATAGAGACTGCCTCAACCTCGACTGGCTCACTTCTCATTTGGGATACGGGAACATATAGCATCCTTCCCCGTCAAAGCAAGCATGGCCCAGCGACTGATCCGTCCTCTCCAACGTCCTCACCAGGTCCATCTTTCGCGCCAACACAGCAAGCTCTTCTGCACGCCGCTTTTCAGAACCGCAAGATCCGCATTCGACTGCACGGATCGCGCTTACCTGATCCATATGTCCTGAACCTTCGTTTAACCAGGTCAGAAGATGTGGCCGGCAGAGTAAGGAGCGGAAGAACACCTCGGAAACGACGACGTCGTCATGCCCAGACGGAGACGCAACCTGAGACGAGTGGTGATGATAGTGAGAGTGATGAAAGTGAGGATGTCCCTTCAAACACTGATGCGGGAACCAGCGCAGACAATCTTTCCGCCATGGAACGTGAGATACGTGAGCTTGAAGATGAAGAGGTCCGAAGAACAAATGCATATCCAGGGGCTTCCAACACCATCGGTAGTGTACATCAACGACGATGGTATCTTTCACTTGATCGCCCGGCTTGTGGGTTTGTGGAGCAAAGAACCAAGAACCGTTCAGTTTGGGAACTGGAAGACGGTACGGAGACTAAAAACAAACAGAGCAACAATGGACGCTTGTCATACCCATTCCACGTCCGAGGGCCAGATCATGAGCGTAGTGTATTAACAGGACGGCTAGGAGCTGATATTCTCCAAGACGAGGGCGTGGATAAATTTATTCAACGTCAAGGTTGGAAGCCAGTGCTGAAATGATACTCCCCCGGGAAAAAAAAAAGACATGCGCAGTGTCTGAACAGACTATCAAAATTTATTGTGTAGACTACATAATACCTAGGCTTGTGCCACGTTCCCATTTTCCCATCCGAGTGCATGGCTGTATAGCACGTCTACCTTGATACCTGGCGGAGATCATATCCCGTAGACTGGCCAGGACGACCACCTCGCCATAATCCCATGTAAATCAATCCGTCTCAACCAGACTCATCAAACGCCATCCCATGCTTGCTAAATCGCGGATTCACATGTCTGTGAAGACCGAATCACACCCACTGCAGAAACAAAAAAAAAACATACTTTGAAATAGCAGTATTATACCCCCTTTCAGCACGTTTTGAAGCCTAACTTTTGGGCTCCACCAGAGTCGGAGCAATTCGCCTCTTCTTGGGCTCCTTGCCGTCTTCCTTTTCGCCTTCACTGGCGTCGCGCTTAGTGCCCGCAACACTGCCTGTGGTACTTCGAGGAGTCTCAGGAGGTGTTGTGAGCGGAACACCAGTCACCTTGCCAGAATTTGCTGCTGCAATGCCTGGAACATTGCCAGAAATCAGAGGTGGATTGGTAACTACACCGGCTGCGGGCACAGTGCTGGCCTGTGTAGTGATAGTCGCAATTGAAGACGTCGAATTCGATCTCGCAGGAGATGAGGGACGTTGAGAAATAAGTGAAGCTGACTGGGGGGGCGAAGGGGCAGTAAAAGAGCTCGCCGAGTTGCGATGGTGGTGATGCGAGCCGTTAGGAAAGGGTGAAGGCGGAGCAAACGCGGTCGTTGGGGTAGGCATGGGAGTGGTTTGATTAGACGAGGTCCCTGTTTGCGACTTGGGCGGACCGACTTCACCCTTGTAGACTTCACCCAGTTCTCCAGCTGCAAAGGATAGTGTTGAGCAGAATCCATCAGAAGACGAGATCATTAAAGTCAGACCATCGCTTGACCTAGTAGTTTTGTTAGTCAATCTACACGGTTGATAGGTGATAGGAACTCCAGCATACCATGCAAGGTCAGTAAAGGTAGCGCAATGAAGATTGCTGACAACACAGATAGGGGTCTTTTGCTGAGTATCGTAAAGTAGGACCGAGTCTTGTGTAGCCACTGCGTAGACCATGCGATAAGGCAGGGAAAAGGCAGGCTTTGGGCCTGGTGTAGCCGAAGCCGTATCTGAACCCGATGTCTTTGCGTCTGATGTGGTTGAGGGTGGAGGAGGTGGATCCATGACAGAAGGAGCTGGGGATGGCTTCGAAAGAGGTTCTGGAAGGGATGGAATAGGCTCCTCTGAAGATGATGTGTCAATGGTTATATTGCGCGTGACAGGAGGAGACTGTCGCAGTGTGTAGAATATCGGAGAACATTTTACCACGACCGAGGGCTTCTTGTGGCCCGGCAAATGGGCAATTGGGGGTTTGTTAATACCACCACGCGTGTAAATATAGACCGTGTTAATCACTTCATAAGTAGGCTTCGCGTCTCGTTCAGCCTGGTGTTGGTTTTGGTACTGTCCCGATGGAGTTAATAGCAAGCTGCCATCTGGTGTAAATGTGAGTCGTCGGAAAAAGGACGTGAGCGTCTCATTGGCATAGAGGTTCGCATTCTTCATTCCCAACCCGCTGCTCAACGTTGACGATGGTTTCGGAGAGGGGTCCATAGGCATGACGGCCGGCAAAGGCATAGATGGCGCTGGCGATACAGATCGCCGAGAAGAGAACGAAGATCGACGGCTATGGCTAACGACGCTGGGAGGGTTCATGGGAAGCGCGAAAGAAGTAGGCGTGCCGGGTGCAGAAGGCACAGGTGATCCGATAGAAGGCGCAGAATCGAGGACAGCAAGCGAAGAGCGATGGCCAAAGTCGGGAGGAGCAGGACTGCTCGAGGAGATTCGCCGAGGAGGAAGATCGGCCTTGATATGGCTGGCAAGTCGAGGAGTCTTGTCGTCTTGGCTGAGGGTGTATTGCCCATCCTTGGTTTTTAGAGAGTAAATATGAACTGATCGATCGGAGGACTGCGTCGCGATGTACTCGTTGAGGGGATCCCATGTGACGCCCTGTACATAATGGCTGTGCTCGGCGATCTGGCGCACGAGTGTTCCTGTTTCCTATGTTAGAAGCTGACGGTTATCGGGTCGTTGACAGTCGTCTGCTGACCTGTCTGAGCGTTGTAGATTCGTGCTATATTATCCATGCTGCCGATGATGAAGTACACTCCGTCAGGAGACCAGGCTAAGTCATAGATCTCCGCGCCAGTAGATCGACACATATGCTTTGCCCTCCATGACTCTTTATCTTCCGGGGCATCGGATCCGAATGCTGTTTGGGGTGTTTCGCTTGGTACCCAGAGGATCACATTGCCATCGTCGCCCGCAGAGGCTAGAAGCTCGCCTGAAAATGAAGCTGTGAGCAGAGTAAATTCTGAAAGCGGATGGGAGAGCCTTACCCTTGGGCGCCCAACGAACAACATTAACGGCCTGGTTGTGCTTTGAAAGGGTTGAAAGGTACTCGACCTTACGGTCCTCCCCATCAACCTGAACCCTCCATATTCTGATATGATTATCACCACCAGCCGTGGCTAAACGTCCCTTTCCAGACGGCTCGAAGTGGGCGGAGTAAACGGGGGCATTCTGGTCATGCCAATTGATGATTAGAGGGGCAGCTTTCATCGTGTTGATATGTTTAGGTGATCAAACGAGGGTAGAAGCTGCATAGGTGAGGTAGGGAGACGCCCCTTTGAGGCTGTGGGAGAAGAGACTGAAGAGCTCTGTGGCTCCCACGCTCGAATACGAACGAGATCAAAGGTCGAAGATGATAAGATGACGCGAACCTAGAGTGGATATGCAAAGAAGAAAAGAAGGCGAAAGTGGACTCTGGATAATTGTTCGAGGTTATCGGCAGTGATGGGAATTGGCACGGTAGTGCCAAAAGTAGAGTAACAACGGGCGAGTTTGATGGTGGAGAGTAGAGCTCCAGGCTGGAGCTGGTGTGGACCTTTGAAAGCCTTTGATTAGACGCCAAGGCAAGCTGTACGGTAGATAACTAGGAGCTACGGAGAACAACAAAGATCGGGAGTCGAAGTTTAGCGTTGCTGATTGATTGGATCTGAGAAATAAAAAGGGAAGAAGGGGGAAACGAAAAAAAGAGAAAAGGAAACGAAGGGGAAGTGAATGGTTGGAAAAGAGGAGCCAAACGGCACGATTGAGGTTTATTCCGGCGATACCTGCAAGAAACAGGCCTCGCATCACTTTATTGTCACTGTCACTGCCAATGCCACCGCGACTGTCGCTTTCTTACACTCACGACCATGAGGAACAAGGCACGAGGCACAGGGCGTTTTGGCGTACCTTTAGGCGTGTCACCAACCTCAGTCGACTAACTAAAATATGCAAGGCGCTGTAGGTGGACGCATTGGATAGTTTTACCCAGTAGAGGTTAAGTTGCGGCGGACGCGCGGGCGATCACACACATGGGGGATGGATCAAATGGATCATATGGATCCAATGAGGAACAACATCCAATTCATGGATGGATGCATGTCACGAGGGGACAACGCACCTCAGTCAGGGCAAGATCTTGTTTTAAGCTGTGCTGTAGCAGTGGGTTATCAGTGGTGGAGGTCCAAGACAGTTGCGCCGAAGCCAAGCGCTAGACCAAGGAATCAGTCGACTCTACCGAGTATCATGGTGCCTATTACCGAGTATTCTTTAGGCCTGTCGCCAGCGTAGTTAAAGTGGTTGTCAGAGCGGCTGCATCGTGTACCAGGGACTCTACTGGGGTTCTATGGACGGTCTATCAGGTGTTTGATGACAACTGAGACGGACGAAGTAACACCAAACGAAATGGGGGCCAAAGCTCATCAGCCCTTAGAGGGGATGAGTTCAGAACACCCAAAACAACCGGTCATCAAAAGGACCAGAAACAAAAGTTAAATGCCTCCTTGGGTCTGTTACTTGGCATGTATCAATGTTCACGTCGACATTGGATAGATATAATGTATGTGGAAACATCCGGAAACCACCCGCCACTGTTGGCAGCACAGAGGCTCATGTAAAACAAAGGCTCAATCCCGGTTGGTTTCCTTTTACCTACTTGTTGAATTAGTATATGGCTTTATATCCCATTTGGCACTGCTGCCTCTCTTGGAAAGGCATACATATTCTTAAATATGTACCCATGTAATGTAAACAAACGACTTGTTAGGAGCTGATTAGTGAGTTATCACAATGACCCAACTCAAGGTGCTAGCAAGTGGGGAAAAGTCTCGCGGGGAACAAGACATCCAGGTTCAAATAGCCAATCACATTGCTCGTCTTGATCATCTGCATCGCTACCAATGGCCTGAATCTCAATCACTATGGAGACCAGATGGGCTCTTTTCAGCTCTGAGGATTCCGGCCACAGAAAGATGGCATGGATATCCGTTCTATTAGACATATAACACTTTGTGTTCCAGATTATTATTGTACGATCTGAATGGATCCTTGGTACCCATGGCTATTGGGATTGGGGAATGGACCTATAATTTCGCTACCCGTCTACGTTATCTTTGTCTCCAGCTGTGTGATAGGATCGTCTATTTATGTATAGGATTAAGTTTGAGACATAAAACATTGGTCAATAAGCTCACCAACACCTCCCTGAATAGGCAGCGTGGCGGCATCTCGAAACCCAGCAGCGGCTTGCTTGATGAGTGTAATATCGGCATCTGCCTAAGCCAACCAGCCACCGTAGTATCCAGATGCCCTTATCTCGGCTTCCTGTGAGACACCAGCAGGATTCCATTCTATGTTCACTAAGGTAGGTAGTTAGCCTTTTCACGGCGCATAAGATTGGTCCAAAAACGAGGATGACTGGCTCCATGTTTTGGAGTAAGTGGTTCCCCCCCTATGCTGTTTATAATCAAGAAAATTAACATTATTGATTTGAGTTGACTTGTTAATTTGGCTCTCGTAGAAACTTGCTCTCGATGCATCCACCAGCCATACCCCTGACTGTGCGCGTTGTTAAGAATATCTGTGACTTTATCTAGCCTTCGTCAACGCCTAAAGAGTATGTGTTGTCTGTGACACATTGCCCTTGCCAGGTTTCGTGAGATCATCACCACCATCCGAAGCTTCTGCATCCAACGAAACTTTGATTGTGCGGAACTTGCGAATAGGAACTCCTTGAGCGAACAGCTCATCGATTTCTTCCAATGTCTTACCTCCACACTCAGGGATGCAGAACCACGAGAATAATGTCGCCAGGAACGAGGTCACTCCGAATATGAAGCCGACTTTAGACCCAAGGCCAGCATGTGATTGGTCAATGAGGTAGGGAATACTGAAAGCAACAGCCCATTGAATGACAATGTTGAAGACCGCACCCACAGCATATGTGAGATCGCGTAGACCGGTCGTAGGGATCTCTGCGGCTACAACGTGTGAGAGAGGTGCCCATCCTAGGGAAAACCCGATGCCGAAGAGGGTGACGGTCGCAACGATGGCAGACCGAATGCTCTGCGAGGGGTTCTTGACAGTTCCGAGCCCACCCATGGTCATAAGACTGGCTGTCTGAAGGACTGCTCCGGCTATCATCAAGGGACTGTCGAATCACGTCAGCTGGTGTTGTTACATGTGAGTACTCAGGCAATACTAACACTCGTCCTGTCTTATCAGACAAGAACTGTGTCAAGAAGACGGCAACAATGTTAAGCGCAGAGTTGATGCACGACATAACAAAAGGGTTAACCGAATTCAGACTCTGGATAAAAATTGTGCCATATTTGGAAGCAAAGTTCTGACCCGTGAGTTGAAGAAAGATGTTGACGCCGATTGTGATTAAAGTTCGTTTGAGATTCGCTGAGGTCGTCAGTAAATGTCATATCCCTGATATTGGTAGTTGGCGTTAGCTTACTCCCTCGCCACATGTCCATAAAACTGCCCTTTTTAACAGTGTTGTTGAGGGCATTCTGCATCTCTCGAAATTCGTGCTCGATCTCGTCGTCGGTGTATGCCCCTTGTCGAAGTAGTCGGAGGGACTTGAGAGCGTCCTCCTGGCGATCTCGGGTCAATAGCCAACGGGGAGACTGGAAGAATTAGAGAAATTCGGTAGCCATCATGGTAGTTCTCATACCTCAGGGATCCACCACACAGCTACTGCGAGGATAGAAGGAATCACGAAGAAAAGGCCATAGGGGATCCTCCAGGAAGCATGCCCCTTGATGTCGCTGGTACCTCGGCAGATAATAGACATGATAAGGCTACCAAACTAGACTAGCCATTAGAGAAACAAAACACCAGGAAAGAAGAGGGGGCTCAGACGAACCAAAAGACCAGACTGATAAGTACCAACGACAAAGCCGCGAGCCTCTGCAGGAACAAGCTCTGACTGTAAAACAGGGACTAAGGCGAGCTCCATTCCGATGTAGACGTATGTAATAGTACGACCAGTGATTGCTTGAGTTGGGGTCTTCGACGTAATCAAGATGACTCCGGATATCAAAGCCCAGAAACACATGAGAAACATTGCCAGACGGCGGCCAAAGCGACGGCTGAAGAGGTTACCAAGAACGAGACCAAACACAAAGCCAATAAATTGGATACTGTTCAAGAGGGATAGGAAGACCGTCTCGAGAACGTATGTACCAGTGGCTTCATCGAAGGTTCCGAACTGTCTCTTGAAGAAAGGCATTGCTTGAGTGTTGCTGAAGGCAGACTGGTCCATGCCGAAGTTGAGCTGCGATAAGGCAATCATGCCACAAGCATAGATGAGGCGGCCGTTGAAGCAGGCAAGGAGCCCGCGAGTGCGTTTGGGAGGGGCCATATCTGCCTGTTGCTCAGAGTCTCGGATCATCAAGTTGCTGGCCTGGATGCAACTCTTGGTTTCCGAAGACTGTACATGCTCTTATTTATACATGGTTGCCAATTGTGGCCATAAATTGAAGCTTCTTGTCGTCAGAACTGGACTCGATCACGCGAGATGATCTAGGGCGCGATGGAACATGGTTTTGGATAGTATCCTTGATGTTGGACGGGCATCATTGACGAGTGTAAGTGTCTTCCAAAGGTATGGCTGTGGTTTCAGCTTCGGTTAACTGAACCCGGAACTCGATAGTCGCCCATCTCTGGTAAAGTCAATGGCGTGCTAGGGGTTCCCCGCATTTCGGGGAGTTCGATAGGTTGTTTTGGCGACGCGGATAGGCGGGTCCGTGTATGCCGGGACGGAGATGACGGGTAAAGACGGAGACGGAAGACGTTCGGAGTGGGGCCGATCAGGTCAGTACCGCGCGTTGAGGGCCTCTGGGACTCCTCTTCTCTGGGCCGGTGGCTGATACTGTATCTTATGCCTATGGTAATTGTAGAATGTTTCTGTTTAAGCATTTTCAAAGGCAGATCTATCCTCGTATTGGGATAGATAGGCGGAGAAGACGCGGATAGACGGACTTAAGTGGACCTCAAGCACCCTCCATTATCAAGTGTGTATAGCTAGATCCTGTCAACTCCACACTCCAATGAGCTCTCCGTAAACAGTTAATAAGGTAGATAGCCCCGGATTGAGAAACGAAATGTAGATAATTACTCAGAAATTCTCTCTGTTGCTCTACCAGGGCTGTCTCATCAACTTCATAATCTGTAGCCTGTTCTTGAAGCTCAATATGGGTTCCATTCCAACCCGCAAGCAACCCAACTTTCTCGTCATCGTCGCCGATGACCTGGGCTACAGTGACCTCGGATGCTTTGGCTCCGAGATAGCGACTCCAAATCTCGACCGCCTCTCGCAGACTGGTGTGCGACTGACCAATTTCCATACGGCTTCAGCATGCTCCCCAACTAGGAGCATGCTATTCTCCGGAACGGACAACCACATTGCGGGCCTGGGCCAGATGACAGAGCACATGGCGAGGTTCATGGATAAGTATAAAAACAGGCCTGGCTATGAGGGATATCTCAACTTTCGCGTTGCTGCGCTTAGTGAGATTCTTCAAGATGCTGGTTATCATACAATTATGTCTGGAAAATGGTAGGTTGGGAGCAACTTCACAGCCTCAAACCATGACTAAATGTTGTCGCCAGGCACCTCGGAACGACGAACGAGACCTCACCTCACGCGAGAGGTTTCGATAATAGCTATGTCTTCTTATCAGGGTGCTGTAATCACTACAACTATGAACCGCAACTCGACGACCCAGCGCACGGGTTCTTCACACCTATGAACGCCGGCAAGTTCTGGATGCAAGACGACAGATTCTTAGATCGAAAAAACCCAGAAGATATCCCCGACGACTTTTACTCGACAACTACCTTTTCTGAAAAGTTAATTGACTACCTGAAAGATCGCAAAGACACTGAACAGCCATTCTTTGCGTATCTACCTTTCACCGCACCCCATTGGCCTCTACAGGCGCCGCGCGAGACAATCGAGAAATATAAGGGTGTCTACGATGATGGTCCAGCAGCCTTGCGCAAACGAAGGTTGGCGAATCTCGTTGAACTGGGGCTCATCTCTGAAGACACGGAACCAGCACCCATGACAGTCGAACTGTGGGACAAGATGTCGCCCACGGAGAAGGCTGAGTCGGCGAGGAAAATGGAAGTCTATGCCGCTATGGTAGATCTCATAGACGTCAATATCGGCCGCGTGGTGGACTATCTCGACTCTGTTGACGAACTAGACAATACCTTTGTCCTCTTCATGTCGGACAACGGAGCTGAAGGGGCTATGCTCGAAGCTGTTCCCATGATGGGCAGTGTTGGCAGTGTCCCAAGAATCATCAACAAATACTATAACAACTCGATTGATAATATGGGAATGGCAGACTCTTATATCTGGTATGGTCCTGAGTGGGCATGCGCGTCAATGGCGCCCTCCAGGGGTTTCAAGACTTGGATCACCGAAGGTGGTATTAGATGTCCATGCCTTGTTCGATATCCTCCTTTCTCGAAGGCTGGCGGATCGCACACCGACTCATTCTGTACAGTCATGGATATTCTACCAACAATCCTTGACTTGGCGGGCGTGCGCTTACCAGGAAGCAAATTCCGAGGCAGAGAAGTGTTCCCCGTTAGGGGCTCCTCATGGGTGTCGCATCTTGAAGATCAGGCTCCCGCTTTTCACGATGAGGAGAAGGAGATAACTGGTTGGGAGCTGTTCGGTCTTCGAGCTATCAGGGAGGGTCGCTGGAAGGCTTTATATATGACCGCACCAAGGGGAAAGGACAAATGGGAGCTATACAACCTGAAGAACGATCCAGGCGAGCTGCACGATCTCGCGGACAATAACCCTGATATCATGGACCGCCTGATTAATTTATGGGAGATCTACTACTCAGAAACAGGAATGTTCGACCCAGGGCATGAGTTCGGTGTCACTAAGATCTAGGAATTCAACAAATATCAGCTGCTTGTTTCGCAAGGATTAGTATTAGAATCACATCACATTCACAGTTATTGGTGTTAAGACTTTGGCATATGTTTGCAGATTCTTTTGTTGATCTCTATGTCATTCTGTGACAAATGTTCTGAGGTAAACTTGTGACGGTGAGCTATATACTCTGAAGAGAATAGAAATGTTTCTTGGTGTAGAATCTTCCTTGCCATCAACGACTCGAGCCAAAATTCAAACGCACTACTCTCAAAATTCGCAATCCGCGTATCGGGTGGTTTCTCTAGTGATACCCTTGCCTCAGGGAACAAGAAAACACTTGATCTTAAACCAAGGTGCAAAAGATAACTAATCTAAAGGCATACTAAGGCTATACTAAATTGAACTCAGTACTTTTGTTGTTAGGATTGAGGTCCTGTACTTTCTTCATCGTCTAGCCAAATATCGTTTGTTTCAACTTTTCCTTCTCTCCACTGCTCTCACACATGTCACGGAACACACCCTCTTTTTGCCAAAGCTCCTTGGGAGTTCCAAACTCTGCAACCTGACCGTCTGAAAGGACGAGGATGCGATCAAAATCAGCAATGGTGCTCAGACGATGCGCAATGACGATGAGTGTGCTGTCGGTAAACTCCTCTCGAATGCTGCGCTGAATGAGGGCATCGGTAGCCATGTCGACGGCGGAAGTGGCCTCGTCAAGTACCATGATCTTAGGACGTGCCACAATGGCACGAGCGAGACAGAGCAGTTGTCTTTGGCCTTGAGATAGATTGCCGCCAGACTCAGAGATAGGGCTTGATAGATCTCGGAAGATGTTCGTATTCTTGGCAGCAAGTGTCGAGGTTGCCGCAGAGGCGGGCTCATTAGTAGGCGTCACTGGTTGTGAGTCGACAAGATGAACACGGCCCAGTGACTCGCGAAGCTCATCATCTGTATTGTCCTCAAATGGGTCAAGGTTGGATCTGATTGTTCCTGAGAAAAGCACAGGATCCTGAGAAGATGTCAGTCCTCATGTAGTAGAACCAAAAGCGAATACACATACCTGAGGAATGATAGCTAGGCGAGATCGCAAGCTATGCAGGTCAATTTTGGAAATGTCCAGGCCGTCGATGGTGACGCTACCAGAACGGGCCTCCAAAAATCGGAATAAGGCGAGAGTCAGAGATGACTTTCCAGCACCTGTACGCCCCACAACACCGACTCTTTCGTTATTCTTGACGTCAAAAGAGATCCCCCTGAGTACTGGTGGAAGGTCAGGGGCGTATGAAACCTCAAGATCCTTGATCTCCATAGTTCCGGAAGTAGGCCACGCGGCAGAAGGCTTATCTCCCTCAAGCGACTCGGTCTCAAGTTCGGTGTATTCGACAACTCGCTCGGTTGAGTTCATATTCAGTTCCATACCAGCATAGTTTCGAATGGTCCAGAGGATACTCTCGGCAAAATCCATGGCAAAAGACAAGGTGAAACCAGCCAAAGCAGCGTCCATACTAGGGCTCACAATGACAATTATTCCGACGACAGTCGAGAATAGTGTACCAATAAGACCCATACGTAGACCCATCCAGCGGTTCACAAGCCACATGTAAGAGGTGATGATACTCCACGAGTCAAGCTTCTCATACATCCTGTCAATATAGACCTGTGTCTTCTTATAGCCTCGGATTGTCGACACACCCGCAAGAGCTGCGTTGAAGAGCTCGAAGACTGGAGACTTGCAGTTACTCTCGAGTCGCTTTAGTGGTCGCGCGCCATAGAGATACCTATTACCCAGTAGAATACCGAGCCCCAGGAGAACTATAGCCAAGGGGATCACGATGCCGGACGCGAAGAAGGCGGCCACGCAGACACCGACCAGGGATAGCAAGTTGGAGATGAACTGAGTCCAGTCCATAGTGATACGGTTATCGATGATGTTGAAGTCGGACGAGAATCGATTCAGAATTCTGCCGACGGGAACGGTGTCGAGCCATCTGAGAGGAGTATGTAGGACAGTAAACAGCATCTTTTCGAAGAGTGATCGGCTCGCTTTGATAGCAAGGAAGTAAGCCCAGAAGAACCTGAATGTGCCAACAATTGCGGTAGCACTGGAGATGGCAATGTAGATCCATAAGTAGTACTTCAAATCGTAGTGAGTCTCACTAGCCCTGAACTCAGGCGCAGAGGTGTACGGGAAATGTTGAAGTGAGAATACTGAGGCGTGGCCATGTTGCTGCTGGATGCTGCCAGTTGAAATACTTTCGTCGACATCACCGGTCCAAATTCGAAGCCACCATGCTCGACCTGGGATCAATGTTAGCAGTAAACTTGACCATAGATTTATAATTCTCACCAAGAATGCCAACTTCATATCCAAGAAAAACAAGTGCACAAATACTCCAAAGGACAACGCCGCCACTGTCTTGCAGATAGGTAAGATAGACATGCTTCTTAACGACACCCCTTTCCCGAACTTCTTCCTGAATGAACTGCTTGGCGTTCTTGGATGGCACTTTATGCAGCGCATTATTCTCATTATCCTCAGCTGGGTCTGTGATGGAAGCTTCCTCGGAATTGACAGCCGTTGAGGAATCCGTGGTCTCATCTTCAGAAGCTTGCTGCACAGTCTCTTCGTGCTGGCGAATCTCCTCCAAGGTCCCATCCTTGATAAAGTCGGAAATCAAACCAGCATGCAGAGCAACACCCTCACCAAGCTCAACTATATACTTGGCTTTCGACTGCACTAAAGCAACGTGGTGAGTGACGAGGATTCGAGTACGTCCCTTGCAAATATCGCCCGTGACACACTTCTCAAAGATATGGCGGCCTACATGTGCATCGACAGCACTAAAGACGTCGTCCATTACTAAGATATCGGCTCGTGAGTAGATGGCCCGAGCCAAAGTGACCCGCCATTTCTGACCGCCAGACAGATTGATGCCGTTTGCGCCGAGCTCCGTCTTGTCGCCGTCTGTCAGGATCTGTAGATCCTTCTTAAGAGCGCACACATCAACGACCTGGTTGTAGCGTTCCTCGACAAAAGGGAGTCCAAATAAGATGTTATCACGCAGAGATGCGCTCTCGAGCCAAGGAGTTTGGCCAACATAAGCAATAGATCCGGGAATAATCCAGTCGCCGAGGTTTGCTTGGGCATCGTGACGCTCTTCCGGGGCGATGGTGTTAGGCACATAAACAGAGCCCTCCAATACATCAGTTTCACCAAGAATGGCAGAAAGAAGTAAACTCTTTCCTGTACCGGTCTTTCCAGAAATCACTGAAAGTTCGCCAGCGGGGAATCTTATGTTCAGACTCCTCAGGATGAACCTATCCTCGTCGGGTGTTTCGTCATCTTCGGGCCAGGCAATAGATGCATCTTCGAAGGCCACATCTGTGCCTTCGGAAAGCGTGTTCTTCATCTCGGGACCATTGAGATACGTTTGGATTCGCTTCAAGGAGACAAACGTGTCAACTCCCATCGTAATGAGTTCTGGTAGCACACCGAGCGAGACTTCCAAAGCCTTGAAAATTCCAATGCTAACGAAAGCAACAGAGGGCAAAAGTTGACCGTTCATAACGGCATAGACAGCAAGGGATGTCGCAGCAAGCAAAATGGGGCTGACGACCCAGCATCCAAAAAGACCGGTATCGACAACAAAAAGTCCCCATAAGGTCTTTAGTTCCCGCTCTCGCATAGCCAAGATGCGCTTTTCCCAGCGACTCTCTAGGGCAGCGAACTTGATCTGCCTCATTCCAAGAAGAGCTTCGTTGACCACAGCTAACTTCTCATCGCGGAGCTTCATCAACTTATCCGATCTGGATAGCAATTCTCGAGAGAAGTAGGTGTTGGCGGGAAGAGTAAGACCCCAGGCTACCAGACCAGCTGTGAAAGGAATCCATCCAATCAAGCGAACCAAAAAGAAGGAGAAAAATAGCAGTTTGAAGACACTGTTGATAATCAGGAACTGGAAACCCGTGAAGTTCGAGATTCGCAACGCATCAACACCAACAAGGTTGACGATTGCCTGTCGAGACTTCAACACACTTGAGCCGTCATCGGCATCTTCTTCATTTTTCTTGTCTTCTGCTTGGTCCTGTGGTTCATCTGACTCTTTCGACTTATCCGCAGACTTGACGTTCTTGCGTCGAAGCGACTTTTCGAAGATCAGTGTTGACAATTGCGACCGGATAGGGAGAGCAATGCTCGCAAACGAGTACCAGAATACCCATCCTTCAACCCACTTTGGCATATCAGTATACGGTAAAAATTTTTATATGAAGTACTTACAGCATCTAAGAGATTAAAGCCAGCCATCGCAAAAATCAAAATCCAGAGCTCCAAGTTGGATGCTCCGGACAGTCCTACATCGCGCTGTTCGAGAATGTTGATCACACGTAACATGGTCCAGAAAGGTAACAAGGCCAGGATGTTCCGGAATACAGTAAGGGAGAGCTGTACCATAAAGGAACCCTTGTATGCCCAAAACAGGGAGCGGAAGAGGCTACCTTGAGGTTTAGATGCGAGCCAGTCCTCTTTCAAATCAGCAGCTCTCAGCGTCCGGTCTACATGAGGAACATCGCTGGCATCCAGATCATTCTTTTTGACTGCAAAAGAAAGGAGGGGATCTACCCAGGACCACGTGTAGCGGCTGAAAGCAGAAACAGTCCATTGATCATCGACTTTTTGACCTTTGAAGAAGACATCAGGTCGGCGTGGAAGTAGCACACTGAAGAGGCAGAGAAAGACGACTGCACCAACATTCACGGCACGAAGAACAAGAGCAACTGTGTTGTCTCGAGTAAAAACCTGAGTCTCCTTAATCAATTGGGGCACAGTAATGGTGGCAACAATAAGAGAAGACCCAAAAAGCCACAGGCCAAGATCGTGGACCTTTACAGGCGCATGATGGGCACTCAAGGAGATGGCATGTAGAAGAATAAGAGCCTATTTGGAGATGAACGTCAGTGACCATTGCAAATTGCCATTCCATTTTAAGTACTCACCCATGCCCCAGCAATGAGCCAATTCTTAAGCAAAAGCGAATCTGACTGCGAAAGCGATTGAAGTACTGAAATTGCAATCGATGTTCCAAGACCGACGGCGGACAAGGCAAGGATGAAAACTTTGGGAAGACGGTTTGAAAAGGCGGCCAAGCTTTCAGGCGTACTCTTGCCATCAGCATCCTCATAGAAGTTGTCCCGTGCAGTGCGCTTCCGTAGTTGGGTGACAGCTGTGGCTAGAGCGGGCGTAGTGGCCAATGCTACAACAACAAGGCCTGTGCCAGTCAAAATCACATCGACGTTATTGGGCACACCCATGATTGAGGCTTTCTGAGTAGATTTGCTGAGGAAGAGTTGTGGGAAACAATGGCGAAAACCGCCAGAATATAATCTTTGTCGTCACCCTCTGTTATCGTTGTTGTGGTGGTTATGTCGAGTTGTAAAATCTTAAAAGGGCCAGGCTAGAAACAGTCTATACATTTGACGTGCTCCGAAATGACGAGGGAAAAGAAGGGAAAGATAGACAAGGATTCAGCACAGGTTTTAATAAGATTCGAAATCAGTCACACCTTACGCATGTAAGCTGGCTGATGCCGCTTCAAGGATTTGTAAAAAAAGACGGGGACCTTCAACACCGTGGTGAGTGGGTTGAATCAACGAAACAAGACGTCAGAAAGGTTCGGTTAGATAATCAAGAAGTGCGGTTTTGGACCGAGTTTAGTCTTAGTGCTTCAAGGAACCGCTCGAACAGGGTTGAGGGAAAATAGTCTGGGGGGTTGGTAGAGGGGGCAAGGATCTGATTGCGAGATATCTTACAAAGGTCCATTGTTGGGAACCTAGCAGATTTGAAAAAGTTCCTTTGATATCAGGTTGCCCATGACTCTTCACGGCGAGGCATCAACGATCCACAAAGAGTATAGTTCGTTTCTAATGCAAGGTATGATGTGCAGAACGTGAATGCCATAGTGTGGTATCAACGGGATCCGGCTATCAAGTGTACTTCCTAGTACAGGATACTCCATATCACCCGGCACCGGGGCTCTGGGGCAAGATCCTTTGACAAGCCTCCTCTTTGTGTCTCTTGTGTTAAGCAAAATGAGGCCGGCATCGTTCAGTCACCGCTCGTCAGCCACTAGAGGTGACAATGCAGGGTCTTTTCGAGCCCTCCAATCAACACCACAAACCATTCATGTGGTTGGCGGAGACTAACAAGGTCCACCACGATCAGCAACCATCTTGAACGACAGTTTTGATGAGAAGGATCTGGCGTGGTTGTATCCGGAGATAGGCAGTAGTATTGATGCCTTGGGGTCTTAACTTAGACTCCAGCAGTATGATGTCCTATAAGCAGCTGCCTTGGAAATTTTGGTTGAAAAGTCTATCTTCGCATCGTAGTTGGCGATTAAAGAATTTATCCAGAGCGTGGTGTAATACGGAGAGTCAAAAATTCCACCCAGCGGGTTGGGAATGCCGTTCCCGGGACGTTTGGCCCGTGCGGAGATCGCTAAATTCAGTGGACATCTGGAAGGTGGGCCCGGCGAACCGTTTATGGAAGGACCTTCAACGAGCGGGCAATACTATCCCGTCTTATCCAGCCCATTGGATTGCCTTAAACAAGCAGAGATACAATTGAATTAAATATTGTATATTGTATAAACGAATTTAATTTTTTTTTATCTACCAAGAAAGCCAATTAACAGATGCGATCTCAGAGCGGGCAAGGTCAGATATTAACAGCTTCAGTGGATATTCTTTGTTGAGACTGTTTGCTGAACTCTGATGCTGTATAGAAGAATGACCATTGCCCAAAATTCATGACCAACTTGACGGCATCTGCTGTGACCCTTGTTGTACTATATCAACACCCATTCAGAGTTCTCGGCGACGTGACTCATCAAGCTAAGCTTAGATGGTTCCCTGAGACATGCATTATTGGTTGGCGCAGGGTGTAGAAAGCACCCATACGAGGTCTAAGACATAGTCTAGGTACGTAGTAAGAAAATATCTGGAGTCTGATACTATCGAACACTTAACAAAACTTTGGAGTGAGACGTCCGAATCAAATATACAGAAAGTACGGCATTATCCATCGCCATGCCAGGATTATGCCCTTGATAATTGCGGTAGTTTGAGACAACTTCGGATCAGTACATATTGTTTGGCTACGAACTGTAGGGATCAGCTAGGCGACCACTAAACTTCACGCGAACCGTTTATACAAGGTTACCTGCTTATAGTAGTAGTTACTTCTGCAATGGCTCGACTGGGTATCGTGTATCTAATAGTCCTTTTCCAATCGACAGTGGGGTATGTTGAAGGGACGGTGAAAGGCTTCATCTATTATCTACCAGATGAATGCACACTTTATTCAGACTTCACAGTCGTTGTATCCAAATCCCATTTCTATCTTTCATTCTTGGACAATTTTCATAAGTCTATCCAACCCGAGGTAAGAGAGTACGGAGAGATGTCAACTTGGAGGGAACACCACGGGCAGGTCTATGCATATTGATGATATTGGCTCCTCTTACTTATGTTTACATCACCGCAATTCAGCAAACTAAAGGTCTCTCTCACTTCGAACACACGTCACATATTTCAAACACATGTATTCTGGATAAAGCCGAGATCGATGTACTCAAAAGCTCAAACTCGTAGTGGAACACCAAAACTCCACTCTTTATCACATCCACATGAGGTGATGCCGCAATGGCAAAAGGCGATGACGCCTTCCACCTTGTACCGCGGGCACTTATGGTCGTCCATGATACCCCAAAAATGGTTTCAAAACAAAAATTGGCGCCTTCGGAAGACCCAACTTCTGGATGACCTTTGCCCGCTTCGGCTTCTCCAACCTCGGGCTTCCGTCCGTTCTTCCCCGCCTCCGCCGTCAATGAATGAATGAATGGGTGTCAAGAGCCAGTAGTTCTTGTATGAATGGACGTCCATCATGACCGGCACAAACTCTCGGATCCCAATGTCATATTCATTCGACCTTCGTGCGCCCATCATAAGAGACAGTACAACAACCGTGTTACCGACCACATCTGCAACATCGCCGGGCTTCTCCTGCAACTCGCCGGAGGAACCCACCACCCAAGACGGTCAAGATCACGACGATGCCCAATCCCAAGGATCGGGAAAACGACAGCGGCGACTGACCACCACCGACTTTACTCGCAGGAAACGCGCTGTGACAGCCTGTCAATTCTGCCGTGTCCGTAAGACAAAGTGCGATAATGTTCGTCCAACATGTGGCTTTTGCGTGCGGCATAGAGCCAAGTGCATCTATTTAGACGCAGACAGTGAGATGGGAGATGAGGGGGTGGAAGATGCCGTTTCCAATCGTCAAATACTGGACCGCCTGGATGAAATAAAGGAGATACTCCAGAAGACCAACGACTCACCTCAACCTTTCTCAGACATTGAGCCTATACTCACTAATACCGAAGCCCCCCAGACACCTGCAGCTGGCAGTCCATGGACAAGGTTCTCTGCTGGTGCACAATACGAAACACAAAAGGCATCAAAAGTGCAACCGTACGAATCTGAACGACTTCCCTTTGCTGCTCTACGTTGTGAATCCCTGCTTCAATGGCCGGCACTCTGCAACATTATCCCGAGCGATGCCCGTGACGTTGACTCGTTCCCACTAAGTCCGGGGTACAAAGAAAGCAGTGTACAGAAACCAAACAGTACTGGGAAGGGTATCGATGAATCCTCATTTGTCACCCTGTGCCGAAAGTTTCTTGCACATGTGCATCCCCGAAATCCGGTTCTGGACGGACAGCAACTCATAAGGCATGCTCGTACTACAGAAGAAAATGGTCTGAAATGGGACACTTCATCCTGCCTCGTTGTAAGCCCGCCATCTTTCTTCATATCCTATCAACCTAACAATTTCAGCTTTTGTCATGTGCTCTGGCTGAATATACTGGCTTTTGGATAAAGCCAAATGAGTATCTTGTCCCGCCAACTCGGGAGCAGCTTCGACAAAGAGACGACCCCGACCAGGGTCCCAGGGCTGAACCATACTATGCAGCAGCGCAAAAGAGGATGGGTCTTCTTGGGAATACTATTGAAGATATTCAGTGTTTTGTCTTGGCGACCATATTCGAGAAATTTGCCTTTCGCCCGTTGAGGGCGTGGTACTACGTTCAACAAGCCTGTTCCCGTCTGGAGATTCATCTGCGCCAGCGTGGTGAAAGACCTCGAGTACCTTTTCGGCAAAACAACCCAGCAGACTATCATTTAGAGCAGAGACTCTTCTGGACCTGCTTTCGAGCAGAAAGGTCAGTAATAACCACCGATATATTTGGTAGTTGAGTGTTGATTCGTTTGCAGTGAGCTTGTCTTTGAACTAGGATTGCGACCAAGTGCCCTCGAGAGTTTCTCATACCCAGAGCCGCTTCCAACACCCCCGGAAGGCCTATTAGCTGGGGCTGGACAGACTCCAAGAAGTGAAGGCTCGCATATCGATCAGGATGAAGAGCAACGCTATGTTGACGAGCGAGGGTGGTACTACTACCTGTCCGAAATTTCCATCCGGCGTACGGTAGACGAGACCTTGAACCTTTTGTACAGAAATGGGGAAGAGTATTGGATGAAGCACCCAACATACTTGATTCGTCAGTACCATGAATCTGAGCAACAGATATCGCAGTGGTAAGTTTCTAGTTGACTTAACGTAGCCTACAAAGCTGACGCACCGAGTTTCAGGCATTACCATCTTCCTGCTGCAGTTCAGTTTGAAAACGATAAACTTCCAGAAGAGGAATTTGCATCTGCTCTTCAAGGCAGGGCATCCCTTTGGCAAGAGTATACGCTTCGCCCTATCTTTTATTACCTGCTGCACTGCCCTCAAGATGATCCTGTCTTTCCTCAGGCGCATATCCTTGCGCTCAAAGAACTCGATATCTGCGCCAGAATGATCCATCGCCTCGCTTTCCAAGGGCGTCATGGCGGTACATGGCTAATATCTCGTAAGATCTTCCTAAGCGCCTGTATCGTTCTTGCTGCTGCCTCTAATCCGCACCGAATTCATCCTCCTGATGAGTGGCAGATGCTCATTGAACTCGCAATACACACACTGGAGCGTTGGGCAGTGGATGCTGTTGACGTTGGGCAGATGGCCGAAATTTTGAGACATATGTATCACCAAGTATGAACAATAATGCATCAAATTAGTTTATAAGTAATAATTGAGTGATCTCCTAATATACATCGCTTGTTGTAAACTTCAGTTTTTCATATAATAGATCACTAGGTTTAGTATACTCTGGTAGAGGTGATGGAAGACCCTGTAGGATCATTCGCACTTGTTTGTATTTCGCCGGTTGCATCTTGCTATTGTCACAAAACTTTATGTAAATCATGAAGTTCGTTTGTATTCAATCTGGGGTTCATAAATCGTTACTGACTAAGGTACTAATAAAGAGACTCCTGAATCGACGCTGAGCCTGCCTGATAGATTGCCTTCACTACATATATCGTTCAATGAAAGCAATAAAATCACAATCACACACATAAAAAGAGATAATTTGAGTCTCTTTGTCTCACTCCTCGTCGGAATCGTTGAGAGTCTTCTCAAATCCCTCAAGGGGAACTGCAGTTTTGATGTAGTCGCGGAATCCACGGCTCATCTTCACAACAGCCCTGAGATGCTTCTCACTGATTGTAACCCGCTCGGAATTCTCCTCTTGAGCCTCATTCTCGGCCAGAGCGAGGGCTGTTTGCATGGCGTTGCGAATCTCTCGCCCATTCCACTTGAGACTACGAACATCCTGGCTATTCCACACAAACTCGCGAGCCGCACCAGAGACATGGATCAAACCGTTTGAATCTCGGCTCAAGCGATCAAAGTTATGAGTCCAGATGCGCTCACAGTCCTCGTGAGTAAGACTCTTGTAATGCAGTGCGACGTGAATACGGCTGAGGAATGCAGTATCAAATGACTGAACACGATTGGTGGTCAGGAAGAGAACTCCACGATAGTACTCGAGGGCCCGAAGAAACACAGATACAAGCCCGTTCCGGGTAATATCCTTAGAGCGACGGCGCTCGAGGTAGATATCCGCTTCATCAAGGAGGACAAGAGCACCGTAGCGTTGGCCAAGCTCAAGGAAGTAGCTCAAGTTGGCCTCAACATTGAACGAGTCAACACTGAGATCACCACTGGTAAGTGAAATAAGGGGCCGATTGGTAAGCTCGGCGACGCATTCAGCGGTGCATGTCTTTCCAACGCCAGGTGCACCATGGAGCAGGAAGATTCGGCCTTCTCCTTTGTTCTTAATAAAGTCATTACCCCAAGGGGACAGCTTCCCGTCTCCCAAGTCAGCAGCAAACTTTCCAATCAAGGCCTTAACAGTCATCTTGATCTCATCGTCAAGAACAAGATACTTGAAAGCTTCCTTGTCCGTCTTCAGCTGCTTCAGGTTGGCGATGTTTAAGTGACCCCATCGTCGGTCGCCAAGGAGGAATCCTGGCATAGTCTTGCTGCACACAAGATAGAAGAGGTCGCTATCTGGGGGAGAGTCTTGGGTAGGATCAAGGTCTTCGAATCCATGATACGGGCTTTCGGTACTATAGTTTGGGCGGTTTGCCATACAGGCATCGCAGCCACATCGCGGGAGATCCTTGGGAAGATGGTCCTTGGAAGGAGGCGCGGTTTCATTGTAAACTGGGATGCGGTGGTAGCGACCCGCGCGCATGTTGTCGGGTCCTTGATTATAGAATGTATCAAATCCAGGGGCATCACATATAACACGGCCGCACATGAAGCCGGTTGGCCCACGGCATTGTCTGTTGCTCGGCCCAGAATTCACAAGAAGCCCCTCGTATTCCATGTAAGTTGGTCGCTTCAAAAGCTCCCAATAGAGCTTGCCTAGGGCAATGTTCTTTTCCCTCATTGTAATTCCGCCTTGGGCTTCGAGATCTTCAGGCCAAAAAGCTGCAGGAATGATGGAAAGGCTCCCGATGGCTTGCTCACCAAGCCAGGGAGAGAGGTTGTAGCTGAACATGAAGCGATTGACTTTTGTACCGTTTGACTCGAGCATCCAGCAATTAATGTTGTACACATCACAGGAGCTGTTGTGTCCCTGCCCCATGGTGACGCTGCTAATGACATATGGGGTCCAGATATCATAGCGCTTTGCGTAGAAGACTTCACCTGGCTTGAGCAGAAGCCAAAAGAGATCAAAGGTAGCTCTAGGGGTAGCAAGTTGATGACGCTCCTCTTCACGACGGATCTCATCGCCGAGGTTATCGTCAAGGAATTTGAGGAGAACGTCGATATGCTTAGATGTAGTCGCGGCGTAATCAGAATCATGGGCCAATGGTTGGTGATCCTTGTAACGGGCGAGCTCCTGTCGATGATGGTAGAGGACCCGGTAAGGGGCATTGATCTTGACAGGCTTGCCGTCAAAGCTGACGTAAGGATAGTAGGCTACTACGGCCTTAAGGGCATTGATAAGGTGATCTGAATGAATGATCATGAAGGGACGTGAAATTTCTGGACCAGGAACTTCGGGATCTTGACCTTCATCTGGGTAGAGATTGTCGTAGCGATAATCAATGTTCTCGAATGCTTCAGTAATCGGCCTGTCTTCCTGGTCTCGAGGACCTCGAGATCGACGGTGGATAGGGATGGGGGATCGGCTCCGGGGTAAGACCTTCGTTATGATCTCGATAACGGGTTTCTCATCTCCAGTTGCATCGTCATCGACAACAAGGTTGATATCGCCATTGAATCCATACGGGGGAACATTCTTGAAAGCTACAGGGCTCTGGCGGCCTGCTATACGGTTAGCTCGACATCACCATAGAGGATACATGGCTGAAGACTGACATTCTATGACATTATTTTGCCAACCGAGATACTTGACCACATGAAGGACGTCTGGCACTTTGCCATCAATCTTAAGAATTTCTGTTTTTGGGCACACCCTGGGCATAGAGGCCATGTGCGGACTATGTCTATATCTTGGCCTGGACCTGGGGGGGATATCCTCGAAGCTCACAATGGAGCTGGAGTCGTCGCCATCGACGACGTTGACTTCATGAGGCTGAGGAGTATCCATGATGCTTCTGAAGAACAAACAAACTTATACGGAGATAAGAAAGACACTGAAGTCAAAAGACAGTTATGTCAAGAGGGTCTGAGGGTCTGAGGGTCTGAGCCGACCAGAGGAGAAACTGTGAGCATTCTGTCTGCTTTATAGAGCAATTGACAAAGCTGTGTAAGCTGAGACTGGCCTATCATGGTATTGAGAAACAGTCCACCCAATCAAGGGGTTCCCCTATCATTAGCTATGGTACCAGTCAAGGCAGCAACGCCAAGTTTCAAGCCCCAGGTTGTTTGCCTTGAGCAAGTGTAACACAGTTCTGGAGTAGCCTATAGGGAGGCAAGAAACCCTAGGACCTCAATCCTAGATGATAGAAAGATTTAGGCAAGTTTGCCTAAAATTGCCTAAGCTTAGGGGACTCTTTGACAAGCTCATTTTGGCATCCTCTTTCAATGTCTGAAGTTTTCTTGCTCCCTGGGTGTAGCATATGGAGTGATGTGGAGATATTGGGCATGCCAGCTGCAGCACAGCCCTATGCAGCCTTAAGTGGCATTGCTGAAGGTCAAAAGTGGATCTGTCTTTTGATGTGCGGGGGATTTATAATATGAAGTTATTGTGAGGGTAAGCTCCCAGATCATTACTCCACCAAACAGTTTATTCAGTCTAGGGGCCAATAGACCTTAGACGATGTTAGGTATTTTTTGACATCTTGCCTTGAGGTCGCTGTCCCAGTTGATACTGAAATATTTCTGAAATAAGCAAATCGTTTTCGACTGATTGAGAAAGGAAATCAACTTTCAATTCTCGGTTATCTACAGAAGTAGGCTACCATCCACAAGGTTGCACTGCCTTCCAAAATGCCCCGTAGTAAGCCTTGGACTATCTTATGCAGCCAACCATCGGAACTAGTCCTGTGTGTTCCCGCCAACCCATCTGAACCCAAGCAAGCAAGCCAGCAGAGAGCTCTCAGTGCGTAGTCCTCTCCTGATATGCCCCCAGATGAGGTTGATAACTTGACATGTGTGTGATCACTCTGTGGGCCAAATCATCGAGAATGGCTGCAAAGTGAGCGTCAGACCCCTGAGTCAATCCTTGATGAAATAATGCGCGAACTAGAGTGGCGAAGTGTCGACGATAACCTTTCTCAATTTCAATGTCTGCCAACTGTTGTTCATTGGGCCCTCCTGTGAGTATGAAGAAAGGCGAGCGTGGAAGCTCGTCCTGGTCGGTGGTTTCAGTGTGACCGTAAGGCTGTAACAGCTCATACGAGGAGCAGTTGTTCTGTGTAATGTATTTCTTGAGGGGAAGCAGAATATCCCGGAAGCCATACTGACAGCCTGTGATGTCGATCAACCATCGTTCCCCTGATGAGTCCAACGTCGCTTCGACAATGGTATGGAACACCCTGTCGGTCATGATGCCATCAGGGGGGTGAAATCTGATAGGGAGGAGGGGTTTCCGGATCTCAACAATGGCGACATCCATTCGAGAGACAATTCCTAATCGATTCCTGTTAGCAGGATGACCCTGGATCAGAATAGACGGCTTGACCTACCGGCCAAGAGACCCCTGGTCATCGGACCAAGGAGAGAAATCGACATAGTACACTGGTTCACTAGAAGAGCGGCTTCTTTGTGATTTTCAATACGGGTGAGGTGACTCGGGAAAAGATGGCGCTCAATTCGGTTCGGGTTGTGTATGAGGACCAGAGTTCCGAAGTCTTCGTCATGTTCGATTTTTGTCAAATGAATGTCATACACAACCTCCTTGTACGCCAAAAGTGCTGCTTTGAGTAGCTCGGCTGTACGTAAAAGAGTTTTCCGTCGTTGCATGTTGTAGCAATACTCTTGATGAGTTGGCTCGTGAGCTGCCTGGCATTCAGGGCTGCACCAGAAGGTAGTGACAGCATCTCCGTCTTGGTATTCTGGAGCTCCCATACAATGGGAGCACCCCACGGTTGAATACTTGCCACAATGAGCGCAACTGCCCATTAGTGCTCGATAGAGGATGCTTCAGGTTGAAGAAGTTGGGAGTTGTTGTGCATGTGAGGGTTTAAAAGGAGAAGTGCAGCGAGACCATGAATCACGAAGAATAAGTGACTGCTCAGGCTCCTGGTTTAGCTTGGTCTGTTGCTAAGTATTGAACAAGCACAATCGGAAGGTGTCGGCCTTCCTAGGTACCTACAAAGCGAAAAGTGAACCTCTATACAGAAAGCAGACGTGCCAGCAATACTCATCCAGGTGACTAGAAGGCACCACTCTCGTATGATACGGGCCGGAACACATAATTGCGATTTTTGCGCTTTTGGGGAAATGAGGCAGACAGGCAAAAAGAACGGTCACCTCATTGCCATTTATGATGCCAAATAATTCTATACGACAGAAGGGACGCAGCCTCTATGCTCAATTTCCACCCTATAACGCCGTCCAGCTTGTCCAAAACTCCACCACTTTTAGTACCTAAGGGAGACACAAGAGAACCCAAATCAGAGAACCCCAAGTTCTTTCAGTCAACTAGCGGCGGAGTTATTCAGTTCCCACCATTTCTTGCGTTGGAAGTGACGTTGCTGGCGTGCGCGAGCAGAAACTTACAACACGTCAATGTCAGCTTGCACGCCTTCGTCCATCCATCATCTTGCGCAATGCCGAGTTTGATGCTGACATCGCCAATTTTGTCACCGTCAATCTTATATGGCAAGCTAAGAGGTGTGCCCGTTGCATCTGTTTGCCTATGGACATACGCGCCCAGCTGTCGTACAAGCTCCAGGAACCCAACCATGGCGTTATCAAAGCGTCGGTGCATGAATGTTAATCCTAGAGGCATATCTCCAGAGCTGTACAACTCAAGTACATGCTTCTTTGGGGGGGCATTGACAGCGCGACTGCCTAGTCGACTGGAAGAAGGGCTTGGTACTTCGTATCGGATGATTCTTGACGTGCTTCCCATAGGCTGCGGGTCATATCCATCGAATCTGTAGGAAAGTTTGTCCGCAACGGTAACCAAGAGTAGCAGTGCGTGTCCCCACGCGGCGTTGATTTCTGGCCAATCTACCGGTTTGTTAGAGAGACGACCAAGCCGAAGACCGTTAATTGTCGCAAAGCTCCCATCGTGGCTGATACAAAATGTGTCGTTATATACGTTAGATCGCTGCAGCTTTTCTAGGAGCTGGGAATCGTTGCTGTACTTGGCGTTGATGCTGTCCTTTTCCGCCTGGAATTCACCCATCTTGGTAGCAAACTCGTTTCGTTCCCTCCAGAACTTCTCCTCCTCTTTGTCCAGTTGTCGCGACTCCTCCTCAAGAGCTACGAGCTCCTCATCTAAGGAAGTCTTTTCCGACTCCAGCTTCTTCAGCTCTTCCATAGCTGTTGCTCTATCCTGCTCAGCTTTTCTCAGCGCTTCCTCTTGAGCTTTCATGTCTTCTTCGCTTGGTTTGTTTGCTTTCGCCTCCTTAAGATGTTTCACATAGGCGTCTCTTTCGCGTGAAGCAACCTCTAGCTTCTTCTGTAGGCCCTCAACAAGCATTTCCGTACATTCAACACAGATAGGGTGGTCGATATCGGATCGCGCAGATAGAATTTCGAAAAGTCGGTTGACCCTATCCATCTCGTTTCCCACAGGCGCGTCAACATTATCCCCATTACTTCTGGCAGAGCTGGCACGGCGCAATGCTGTTGGCATAGCGTGAGACTCTGGAGGCTGACTCGGGTGAGTCATCTGGGACTCTGACAATAAAACGAAAGACATAGAGGAATCGCGGGGATGCCCTCCATGGTTGCGCTTGAACGTCGGTGGCCCGGTATTTCTTGAGACTGTTTCGTATAGAGACTTGCGCGCTTGCTCTTGTGGTTGCGTAATCGGTGGGCTCGTTACAGATGATTTCTTGAGGGTTTGGGGAGATGTAGATGCTGGCGAGCGAGGTCAGATACATGCGCAGAAAAAGGATCAGGCCACATACAAACAAGCACATCGTAGGCGGCTGGATTGAGGTCCTCGAGGGACCCGTCCAGCCTGAGAGGCTGGCGGCATTTCTGGCAGTTCATACTTGGGTTAGCGAGCAGGCATTGTTCGAGAACGGTTGCTGGATGAATGCGCTGTACAGAGCTTTTGAGAAAGCGTCCCGTGTCGTTGGTGGGAAAGGTAGGGAAAGTAAAGAAATGGACAGAGTAAGGTGTGGATGTCTTAGCGGTGACGTCGGGTTATGTTTAGCACTGGGAGCCACGAGCCAATGCGCAGTTGATCACAGGGTACGGAATCATATGGAGAAATTTAGAATAAGCTATATCCTTCATTACACAACAAGTAAAGAAAAGAAACTAATTACAAAGAAAGATCTATCACAACTAAGCCTGGCTTTCATATTCTTTCACAAGGTCACATGAAGCTATCAAAGGTTGATAGCGTCCACATGATAATGGACGGATGGTTTGCATTAAGCATGTAGTTAACCCCGCCAAATTGATCGATAAGATCCATATGGAGCCAAGCACTTTACGCGATGCACGGCCCCTAATGGCGCGTCACGGCGCGTCTAGACCCTTCAGTTGCTCCTCCAACGAAACATCGTCATCAAAGAATGCAGGAGCCATCAAAATGGAAGGCTACCATGCATCCTGTTAAAGAATATGTCGCAAAATTATGCATGATTTAATGTCGACAAAGATTCTTCATAGTGACAATGGAACCACCGACAAAGAAAAGGCGACGGGGCTCTTCAGCTCAAAAAGAGGTTCAAGATGAAAGTGACGATGACGAACTTGCCTCACATCCCCAAGAGATCAGGATGCGCCGAGACCCTGATATTCAGCTTGCACTCAAGCGGGCGAATGCTGACCATAAACTGCAAGCCACAATGGCTCATATTATCGAAAAATACAGCCGGGACTTTGAGGGCATTGGCGACGAAATCGACATGAACACTGGAGAAATTGTCGTTAACAACGGTCATTTGCGTAATATGCGTGACGAGGGAGATGTTGAAGGACTATGGATGGAGGGCGACAGTAATATCGACGAAGATGAAGGAGTTCTGCTGGAGGACCTTACGGATGGATATTCCGATAGCGAAGAACCAGTCAAAGGAGTACAACATTCTCAGAGCGACAATCAGAACAACCAAGAACCAACGTTTGCAGAACAAGGCGCGCCAACGAGCCAAAGGACTCACAGCGAAGTCGCCCGGGAAGCACTACAAACTGATATGGATACGGCCATGGATCCCTCACAAATTTCTAACGCCATGTTGCATACCAGCGAATCTCACTTTGGTCCTCCATCCTATGGACCAGGTTCGTCAGTTGGATTCGGACCAACTCCAGGATTTGGGCCCTGGGGAAGAATGCACGGGTTTCCCATGCAAGCCTGGGGTCGGGACGATATTCCTCCATACTTTAACATGCCGCCGAGTATGCCAGGACCTTGGTTTAGCGGGGGCAGATACGACTTCCCTACTCATAACGGACAGACATCGATTTGGAGTCGTAACCGGGCCAAGAGGACAAAGCGGGCCGGCTCTATGAAAGCATCTTCCAAGCAGGCGACGAGCAGACACCCTAGCAGCTCTCGTACGGAAGAGGAGGCAGTTGCAGATGACCATCACAAATCCATGTCTGAGGAACAGCCACGCGATAATCAGGAAGATCTGGCCCCTGATAGAACTATAAATGATACCGACGACGACGATGATTTGATGTTCTCTGAGACTACTGAGGTAGCGTCGACCCCTGAGGCGAGTCTTGTCCTCCCAACAAAAGAAACATCACCTGCGAAGGGCCAGGTTCACCGACATTCACAAGGGGCACTGGAAGAAACCAATGGAAATGCTGTGAAAGTGCCTCAGAAGAACGACGAAGAAGACGATTCTGGTCGGAGACGGTCTGGCCGAGCGAGGAAACAAACTGAGTATATGGGCAAGATCTCATGGGACGACGCCAAAGAATGGCAGAAATCAGGGCAGAGGTTAAGCGTGGAGCTATACAAGGCTGATCCAGTTATTCGCAAAGACTTCGAAAGCGTCGATCATATTGGCGACGAGTGTGCCTCGTCTTCGGAGGAGCTTCACGACAATACGTTGCCAACAAAAGTACTCGAAAGGGGGACGACCTCCCAAAGGCAGGTTGTACCAGATTCACAGGACACCGCGACTCCTTTCAACAGCAGTGCTCCTGAGGCACCGGAGCGCAAGACGGGCAACGACAGACACTATGCTTCTGATGTACCTACCGTTCCTAGCATGGAGCTTTCAGACGATGAAGCTCCTCTTGTTCTTTCAAGGATCAGAGCACCAAAACGCCAGGTAGAAAACCGAAAACCTCCACCGCCACTCATGCCAACACAGGATCGAATTCGAAGCGCTGAGCCCATTGTCTATGTTGCGAGTAATTCACCAAAACCCAACCAACGAGCAGCACCCATAGTTGAGCCTACGGTTGGGGGTATGCAGGGCCAGACTATAGAGCCTCTCAAGCGCAAGCGGGGAAGACCCAAAGGCTCAACACGCAAGGCTCAAAATAATAATACTGTTTCCAGTACGAAGGTCATAACAAGGGGCCCCACGGTGCCTCAACAGCATGATGCTGGAGCGCCAAAGAAGTCGAATCCTGCGAATCCCGATATTGAAGTTAGGGCCAAAGATCACTCGACCTATGCTACGAGGAGCCATGGTTGTCCCGATCGCGATGAAGAAACCTTACAAAAATCGGATCATGATGATACAGAGACTGAAGAACGTACAGTAACACATCATCTAACGAGCGAACCCAAGAGCCCAGCGTCTTATAGATCACAAGCTAGAACTTCAGATGAGACCATCAAGCTTCGGCGGTCCTGGGAAAAGCTCCAAAAGTCCAATAACAGCACAGACGAGTCAACAGAACTCAATGAGGATATTTCAGATGACCAGGAGGAACAGCCGGTGCCTCTGACGCCATCCGGGCTGTTGCAGGAACCAAGTACAATTCTGGAGGGGCCTATGGAAGCACCAGAGACCTTTATAATCATCGGAGACGAGCAGTCATCTGCCGCTAGTCCTTCTTCGCCCGTCCATGTTGAAGAACCTCCCAACTATAGCGATCCCCCTGACGAGAGTAGGTCTCGTCTTAACGACAACTCCTCTGATTATGCGCCTCCTCAAGACGAAGCTGTACATGATGACGAATCTCTCCCCGAATTGCCTCGAGATACCATGGTTCATGGGGCATCGACACCACGGAAGCCGAAAGATACCAGGACTCCCCTTACAGAACCTCCTTCAAGCTCACACAAACCACACACCCCTCGTCATGCTTCCATTCGTACTACTCGTGCACCATCATCACGCCGATCCCTCCTCTCATTTGTGTCGGATTCGGAATCAGACACCGGCGAGTCTCGGGATGAGTTAGCGCGCAGAGTCAAATCAACATCAAAGACAGCAAGCGTCCGTCCTTCAACAAAGAGGATTTGGCGAGCGAGTGCCCTAACCAGAGAAATCCAACGGACCCCCAGTAGAAAGCGTTTCCATGAGATGTCCAGTCCTACCAACACTGTTAAGACACCGGGGGGCACGTTACGAACCTGTGGTATAGATGGTTATCAATGTGGCCGAGACTTTTGCTTCACTTGTATATGAATGGCCGTTCTGATCTCACAGATTACGTTTGGTAGAGAAGACCATAGAAAATAAAGCCTTGTGGGAATCAATATACAACAAGCAAACATAGCGCTGTGGTTTTATTTGATGCTTAACGCTACTCGAGAAAAACTGACCCAAAAGCATGAAAACCTCCAACTACAAAGCTAAAAAAAGGTTAGGAGTGTTGGTGATTAGATTAGCCCTCGATCTCAATGTGCTATAACCCCCAGAACCTGGAACGCCGAAACCACATTGTCTCATTCCACATCGCCCCCGTAACAACGTCCGAGATGATGCGGCATGTCGCGCAAGCTTCTCCTCACCGCACCGAACCGACCGAATCATACGTCATGCTAAGGCTGTAGGATATTCTCATACAGCCCCATTCTCATGAAATCCATCTCACAGGGCCACTGAGTCGACGCGCTTTCACGGCGGAAAGGATCGAGGCGGATCCGGCTGAGATATTCTCTTCCCAATATGGGTGTATCCTATCAGGGTTGGAAAACCGACAAAGGAAAGCAGTAACCGCCGGTCCAGGGTATCATGGTTAAGAGTTGCCACGAGATGGATCGCCAGAGATGATGAGTGTTGGAGAGCTACGACTCCAAGCACTCTCAAGACTTGTTGGCAGCGCCATTAGCAGCTGCAAGGTGTTGCTTGAAAACCTCGGGATCACGGACAGGGTTGAAGTAGGGGTGCGCTTGCGCCTCCTTGGCGGTCAAACGCTCCTATACAAATGTTAGATCAAATAGGAGATGTCGGAGCTATAAACAAACCTGATGGTCGTATCGCAGTAGCTTGTCAAGGAAATCGATGGCCTCATTAGAAACAAATCGCTGATTTTCCGAGGTGACGAAGCTATGCCAGGGCTTCTTCTGGAATCGTCCGAGAATGTCGTCATATTGCGCATCCAGTTCAATTTCGTACTTATCGATGTAGTCAAACAGATCATCAGTACCGAGAACCTTTGCAATCTTCACAAGCTGGTCCGAGTTACTGTTCCCATGGAAGAACGGCTCCTTTCGGAAGATCATAGAAGCAAACATGGCTCCCAGGCTCCACATGTCGAGACTGTAATCATACTCCTGGAAATCGACCAACAGTTCTGGACCCTTGAAATAGCGAGAGGCCACACGAACGTTGTATTCGGTACCGGGATGATAAAATTCGGCCAGGCCCCAATCGATGAGACGCAACTGGAAACTGTCAGTAAGCTCTACGTCAGACGTGTCACGCCAGAATGACCAACCTTTCGGTTCTCATGATCGATCATAACGTTATGAGGCTTAACATCTCGATGCATAATACCCTTGCTGTGGCAGAAGTCCAAAGCCTTGAGGAGCTCAAAGATGTAGAACCGGACATCGATGTCATTGAACTTAGGGTAGAGGCTTCGGAAATCGGTATTGTTGACGTGCTCGAAAATGAGGGACGGCGTCTTACTCTGTTCGCGTTTGTGGTCAGTTACATGTTGACAATGTCAGTTGAGAAAGTTGGCACCAACCTGCGCATCCCGAACAACGTCGAGCAAGGCAACAACATTAGGACCTCCGGCCAAATTCTGGAGGATCTTAATCTCGCGCTTGATCTTCTTCTTCTTCACAGGCTTTAGAACCTTGACGACGCATTTCTGGTAGTTGACGACATTGATGCCTTCAAAGACTTCAGAGTACTTTCCACGGCCTACAGACGCACAAGGGGTCAATAACCAAGCAACGAAATGGACAACGACGACATACCAATCTTTCTGACGACCTCGTAGTTTTCTAGGGCACCCCAGCCTACATGGTTATCAGCTTCGTTGTCAAGGGAATTCTCACGTGGGGTGAGGGCATACTGATGTTAACACTGTCGTAGTCCCAGTAACTGCGGGGCATGCTCTGGTTGACATCGGCGTAGACGCGCGCCATGATGGGCAGAGATCGAGACCGTCGCAGGGAGGCGGTAGAAGAAGATGGTGTGGCGGGACTTCGATGACGGTCGGAGCGATAGAGATGCTGAAGATGAGAGGTTGAGGCCGAGATACTCGCATATGTCTAATCGAGCCCAACCCAAGGTCTCTAGTCTAAGAGGCTGAAGAGGAGAGGCTGGACCTGCTTTGACTTGGTTTGCAAAATCAAGGTGGGATGGCATTTCAGGTCGGGTCCAGCCCAGCCCAGGTTTGCCCCGTTGTTTTGGCGGGCGGGCTGGTCTGTGATTCGCTGGGGCGCTTATCGGCCTGCCGAATGGGCACGAGTGCCTCCAAATCAATCACAAGGCAAATAGATGGTGGCTTGTGCAGTATCTGAATTGAGTGGATGCGTCCTGGCCGTTTCTGGCATTCACTTCTAATTGACTACGGACTACTAACCTATACACAGTCTAAAAAGACTGAGAGGCTGTCGGAGAAACAGTGAAGGGCTTAGGCTCTCCAAGGCCAAAGGGTTGAGTCTGCTAATAAATGTTACTTCATGAACATCTTGTCATCATCTAAACAAATATAATTATCTTATGCACAAGCTAAGCCTAGGGTAGGTCTAGACAGTAGACACATCTCCTAGAGGTATGTAGTTCGAGAATATACTTGTCTCCCTTTCTTCTGAGACCCCGACAACAAGACGAATTCAATATTGGTACCAAACAGACACATGTGCATCACGAATAGGCCTTGAACAAAATACATAGCTTGACATCTACTGGAGTCAAAACGCCTACCTCATATATTCATTGGTCGTCGAAAGACATACAATACGAACAAGCTGCGTTGTGAAACTTGTCAAAGTGGCCTGATTCAGACCGTATGCTACACCACGATCAGGGTTAGCAACATGAACAAACTGCTTGCTAGGAAGAATACGAATAAAAAGCCTCATTTCTCAGAGAGAAGATTAATTGCTCGACATTTCAGGGCTGCAGAGGTGTCAATATCAGCCGAAGCCAATACTTCGTCCACCCCCAGCCCCGATCCGACTAAGGATGACGATACAAGGGTTTTCATCATAACGAGGTTCAAACACACTTTAGGGAGTATCAACTTACAAATCAAAATCTCTTAGTGGGTAACGTTCGAAACTCCAAAAGCAGTATCCCTTCTACATCCAGGGAACATGCTTAGTCGTATTCCAGCGAGTCCAAGCCCTTGTCCACAACGTCCCAGGTTCGTTTGCGCAAGTCTGGTTTCGGTTCGGGGCGAGGGCGCTGAAGACCTTTCTTCTTCTTTCGTTTCTTGTTACTCTGAAAGGAAGCGGGTAATGAGGAAGACATGTTTTTGGTTTGCGTGGAAGTAGGGGTATCATCGCTCAAATCCATGGCCTCGCTCGACGGCGCTGTTTCTTTCGAGCCCAGCTGTTTCGCTCTTTCTTTCTCTTTGCGCAGAGTTTCGAGTTCTGAATGTCGAAATATTTCGATTTGCGCATCCGTCAAAGTCCTTTTCACACCATCCGGATAATAGCCCAGGTTATCGTCTTCCTCCTCCCAGGTGTCGTCGACGGCGTCATCCTGAGTTTGATCCTGGGGGGGCGAGTCTATGAATTCAGATCCGAAGGCGGCGACGGCTGTGTGCGAGAAATGGGATTCGTGGAAAGCAACAAGATCATCCTAGAAGTATCAGTAAAGTATCAAACTGCGCATATTTGGGTAACATACGGGGGAAATGTTGGGTATTACATGCGCATTCGTTGTACTTCCATTATTTGATTGCGGCATGTCTTGGTTTTTCTTTAACGCGAGATCAGGCATGATTTGCGATTTCGCGAGATTGGCGGAAGACGCGTCCAGGCTGAAATTATGTCACGTGCCAATGCACCAACATCAAGTTCGTCCAGTGTGAAAAGAGATAAATATGTCCTGGCAGCCTGGCTAGCATATTTGGCAAGCAAAGTATGTTGTGAGAAGACAGTCCAAAAGTTTGATGATGGAGCCGGTTAAAGCTTCCGCCACCAACCCAGAGCCCATAGATAGCTCACTGGGACTTGAGAAGCGCTAGAGCACTTTCGAAGGCTCTCACAACTTGATCATCTGCAAAGCGTCAATATTTGGTCAAAGGATGGGACAAAAAGCACGTCGGGCTCACAATGCTGTTGTTTCCGTTCCATTTTATCTTCAGCGAGATTCACAAAGCGTCGTCGTGTTTGCAGGCGCTTCGCTGCCCGCTCATCATCGTGCGCTGACGCAGACGCAGCCCAAATTTTGAAGTACTCGCCAGACGTTAGTTTCATCAGTCTATGTCATTGCTCAAAAGAACTCACCTTTGATAGAGCATCTGCCTCCTTCAGAATCTCCCGCTCCCGTTCATCTGCCTCTTGCAAAGCAGCCTCATAACGCGCTTCAAACTCATCCCAGTCAAACGGTTCTAGAGCACCAGGGGTGTCTGGTGGATCAGAATTGTTGGCTTGTCGATCAACTTGAGGTTCGGGTGTCCTTCTACTAGCGTGCGGATGTTTCTGGATGTTACTCATGTTTGTTTCCTCAGGAGCAGGGACAGAAGGTTTGATATCGTCTTGACTGGGATGGTTCTCGCCGTCTTCTTGTAGTGGAAGTGCTGTATCCATGTTGGGCATTTCGCGTTGAATCGCCAGGGGTTTTGTCGGCCAAGCAACAGGGGTGTGTGTTAGGAACGTGCAGCACTGTCGAGTGAGCAGCCTGATCAACTGTCTTGAGGCGTCGGTAATGAGTCTTGAATCTTGTATTCCACGGAGGGGTGATTTCTCTGTCAAAGTTGACACAGTTCAGTGAAGGAAAAATTAATTCCCGATACCTAAATGGTGAAGTTATTTAAATCAAATATAGTTGCTCACTAACAGTTGAAGCCTTGAAGTGGGTGTTCCTGCATCATTTAGTTGGCTGCCTGTGTGGCTTACGTTCATGCGCCACAGCACCGTCACTATCAATGCTCGACTCGTGACTCCCATCTTCAACCTCAAAGCCTACAAGTCATCTGGCTTTCACTTTCAATCACTTATCTCGGGCTTACAAAGATGCGCCCCGCCTTTCCTATTTTATTACCGGAAGGCTGAACGTGCTTCCCTTGGCCTTCTTAGATCAACAGATAGCGACAACTGCCTTAACGCAAGTGGCAAAGATACAAAGCCAGGATGGACTGCGATATCTGTCATCGCATTCACGACACAGAGCGTCTCCCTTTTCTCTGTACCGTGGACGCCAGGAACTCCCTTCTTGATGGTCGCATAAACAATGTGGAACTTCTCCTGCAAAACGAGAGTCTCCAAAATGAAATAAACGAACTATTAGATGAGACGAGCACCCCAAACAAGTTTCACAAGGAATCACTACAGGCGCAACAACGAACAGCTGAAGATAGAACGACACAAATTTTGGCCGCTGCCGATAAGCTCAGAAATGACATCAAAACTGCCAGAGAGGAGATCCAGGCCCGGAAAGCTGCACTTTCTCGTCGCAAGTCGGATATCGCAGCTGTATCTGGTGGCCTAGTTGAGCGCAGAGTAAAACAGCAAAAAGACATAGAAACGGACATTGGCAGACTTAAGTATAAGTGGTCTCGCAGCGCTGGCGATATGGCTCGTACACGATCTTTTCTTTGTATGGAGGCAGCCCGACTATATGGACTTGAACGTGTTAAAGAAGGCTCTACTGGCAAATATGAGTATTACCTTGGCGGAATTCCCGTTGTCGATTTGGCCACAATGAACTGTAGGCTCTCTCACGGCTCTTTTAACTATATACTAACTCCTTTACAGCATCAACGCCAGAGATGATTTCAACATCTCTCAGCCACATATGTCATATCCTTATGCTCGTATCACACTATCTTTCAATCCGTCTTCCTGCGGCAATTACTCTTCCTCATCGCGACTACCCACGGCCAACTATCTTCAATCTTTCTGCTTCTTACAGATCTGGGGATCCAGTATTTCCTAGTCAGGCAGGAGTAGGGAATCCTTCTCACTCCGGAGACACAGAGTCCCAGCGTGTTTCACGTCCAAGACCTCTTTTCATTGACAAGCCACCAGCGCTGTTGGCCAAGGAAGATCCAGCAACTTTCTCATATTTCATAGAAGGTGTGACTTTGCTCGCCTACAACATCGCCTGGGCTTGCAGTACGCAAGGTGTTTCGATAGGTGATAGGACTCACTTTGAGGACATTTGCAATATGGGCCGCAACTTACACGAGCTCCTCACAAATCACCAAAATGTTGGTGGAAACCTCTATCCATTATCATCTAACAAGAAGGATCCGAGCGCATCTAAGAATGATACCGATGCCCAAGCCAGCCGCATGGGACAATATTCCCACGGCACAACTTTCTACTACCTCGGCGGAGCTGAGGGCACCGAGTTCAGTAAGACGTTCAAGCTTCCCGGTCCGATCAAATTGGCCGACAAGCTCAAGAAGAAGCTGCTCAGCGAGGCGCCTGCCCCTGACTGGGAAGTTCTGGATGATGATGCATGGAAAGTTGAAGAAGAGCTTGTGGATACGAATCAACCCAACAAAGACTTGTTAGGTAGCGATAAGAATTCCCCGCGTCGGGGAACGAGTGGGTGGATGAAGGTAAAGAATAGATGATATTGTTCTACCTAGAACAATGAACAAGTAATTACTTGTAATTAATTTAGCTGCTGTGAAGATAATACGAGTAAATAAAGAGATAAAAACCTTTTCATCTTAAGTAAATTGCATTTATTTATTGCCAAAGCATGCCAGCTAGTATATAAACTTTATTTTATTTTATTTCTTTATATTAGTATATCCCAAGACCGAGCATAAAGTTATATAGGTAGGGACCTCGCCTACCCACGCTCTGTTGTTCTCTTCTGCCCGCAGTACAAAAATAATATCGGTGCTTCAGTACCTAGAACAACGAAGAATGTGGTTCCGCCCGGGATCGAACCGGGGACCTTCTCGGTGTTAACGAGATGCCATAACCAACTAGACCACGGAACCGTGCTAATGTGTACGAAGACAGCTGTAAGCTTACGCTGAAGTTGCAAACAACTGTGAGGCTTATTCACCTGCTCTAGGGTAGCAAAAGGTACAATATTTTAGCTGGGTTATGAGATGAAAGTACATTGTTTTCATAAATAAGTCCCTTGCAATCTGCTTGGATTGGATTAGCTGTCTAATGCTTACTTATAAGGTTTATATTTACTATGGTGGCGACGCATTGGTGGCGAATATTCATACCGGTGAATAGAGAGGTACTACAAGGAAATCATCCTAAGTTATTGGATTAATGGAAGTTCATAATAAACAATAACCAAAAACACAGTCATTGTATTGATACATTTATTCGTATAGTCTTACACTGAGTCATGCAGCTTGGAGCGATGTGCCATAGTCTGCTCGTCATGATATACAGGATTGTACAATATGCTTCTCTTTCCCGCCGTTTTATTTCCCAGATTTTCCAAACAAAGATGCAATGTAATCCCCAAATGTAGAGGTCCCCTCTGCCTGTCTCTGTTTTCTCTGCTCCGCCTGTGTATCCCAGATCTTCTGAACGCTGCCGGCAACCTCAGCCTTAGCCTGGAGATCGGCACGAAGAGCAGCCTCTTCAACCGCACGTTCCTCAGCTGGTAGTTTATCAAGCTGTTCTTTCCATTGTTGTTGAAGTTCTTCGGTGGGCATGACCGCATCTTTCTTGGCTTTTGGTAATGTTGTCTGGAAGACCGGAACCGGCAGTCCTTCCGCCTTAGCCTTCTCGACTGCCTCCTCGTGCTTGATCATTCGCTGATAAAGAGAGTCGGCGTGCATTTGGATATCCTCTTCCACCTCAGGCGATCTGCCCACTACTGACCCATGTCCCAACGCTCGAAGAAAACGCTAAAACAAAGTTAGAACTAAGATGTTAAGTGAAGCGAAAGTAGACAACATACTGATTGCATCATATAACACCTCTCGAATCTTCGAACTTGATGCCTACACATCTGCATTTGATCCTCCCAGCTTCCATGCTTCATGCAATTCACCCACTCCTCTTGGTATTCCGCACAGTTTTCCAATGCCGCCTTGCCAATGGCCTCTTTTCGTTCCTTGTATGCCTCCAAGACGCTCATTAGCTTCTCGTGATCTGTTGCCGTCTCTGCCTCGATCTCGGCGAGCGGTTGGTAGTTCTTCCAGAGGTGGGCATATCGACCGTCTTGATACAGGCTTGCCGAAGGTACGACTGGCTTCTGTGGTTCTGCAGCTGTCACCGCTGCATCGGCATTTCGGGGCTGCTGGTTTGCTGGAGGAGGATTCGTAGGTTGGTTCGAAGGGTATTTGAGGGGAGATTCTTTCTCCAGAAAGTCGCGAAGGCTTGGATCGAGTTTCGAAAGAGGGTCTGACGACTTGTCGGTACCAAGGACCGAAGATATCCAACCCATTGTAGTAAGTTTGTTTCTCTAAACTGGCGCCAATCTACGGGAAAAGGGTTGGAATTGAGTTCGAAGCTGGACTTGAAGTTGACACTCCAAACTATAGCTTCAACTGTGATAAGTGGAGGTAAGAATTTCAGCGATGCACTGTACGCAGCACTGTATACTTACCAACTCCATTTTTTGTAGTTCATCAGACAAGATTGAATTCACAGGATCCAACGATTCCAGCTGGTTCGACATCATAACATCAAGCACTTAGTTCAGATGGGAATTCCTCATATCATTGTCATAAATATTTCTTTTATTCAGGCGAAATGACACGTCATCATCAAACTTCAGTTGCATCTATCATGAACTGGAATCTTCACCACAGACACAACCGCATCACAAAGGTTAAACAACAGTTCCTCACGGCACTGGCATTTTTTGGTCGGCGAATAGTCAAAGGTATGAACGTAATCTTGAGATCATGACGACCCTTTTCCTAGCCATATCACGCCCGATTGAACCATCAACCCAAAACAATTGTCTTCGTGAATCCTTTTTTATTCGCGATTGCATCTATAGCACAATCATTTGCAACGCAACATCCGGTGCCCGACCCTTCAGGAGAAACTTCCCATCTCTCCTGATGCTTATCACGCCGAAAAAAATGCCAGAAGAAAGTCCCAACTTAAAACTTAGAGAACTTCTTAACAGCCTTGCCAGTTCGGGGCAGGACACGCAGGACGTTGAAGCGGACCTTGAATCATGTTAGCGATCATCCCTGATATCAGATCTCTCGTTCTAAACGTACAGTCTTGCTGAGGGGTCGGCACTGGCCAACGGTGACCTGGTCACCCTCCTCAACACGGAAAGCGGGGGAGACGTGGGCGGCAACGTTCTTGTGTCGCTTCTCGTAACGAGAGTACTTGGGGATAAAATGGAGATACTCTCGTCGGATGATGATGGTGCGGTGCATCTTGGTGGAAACGACGGTACCGGTCAGGATACGGCCACGGATAGAGACGAGACCGGTGAAAGGGCACTTCTTGTCTGTAGATCCAAATGTTAGTGATGCGCTCTAACGTCTATTTTCTTTGCGCAAATCCCTCCCAGCACGGTCGATTGATGTCGTTGTATATGTGTCCATCGTTTGGCAAAATTCGTTTTCGTGTGCTCCTCCAAGTCCCCAAATCTCAAATCTGTCGAACGTACCAATGTAGCTGCCCTCAATGGCGGCCTTAGGGGTTCGGAAACCCAGACCGACGTCCTTGTACCATCGTCGGCCACCCTTGCCCGGTCGGGTGCTCTTGGTCTTGGTCTTCGAGTTCTGGAAGATGTGAGGCTGCTTCTGGAAAGCACGCTCCGACTGGACGGTCAACTCGGTCGCCCTGATGCAAAGGTTAGCGACTCATTCGGTTTCGACATCGTGTATTCATTCGGTTTCGACGCTGCAGTTGGGCTGGACTGTCACTGACATCTTGAATTATCCTTCTCGGGCAGGTACCGTAACGAGATGGCGTGTGGTTGAGCTGGGTGAGGCGAGGTTGAGATTGGCTATGCTAGGCGGAAGGAGAAAATAACACCAATTTTTGCGTGCCTTCCTTAGGTAAGGATAATTAGGGCTTGTAATTTTCGCGAGGCAGGTGCCAGACACCCACGTGATTTTACTAAAAATGCTGTGGCTCAAGTTCACGTGACCAGGCGCGAACTATGGCTGTGATCGAAAGTGGGTCATTTGAAGTTGATCGATGTTGGCCCCACCCTCCCCCCTGGCAGCCAAAGTAAACAAACACACGCGAGATAGCCAAGTCACAGCCCACTATCACTTATCGTCGTCGCGCTTCATGTTGGGGTTATACTTTAGACTCGACAAAACCCAACAGCTCAATTACGCATGATGGCACCCGCCGATGCAACTTTGCCTGCTACAAGGCGTACGCGAAGATCAATCGGTGCCCATACAGATGTTAACAAGGCGTTCGAGAAAGAAAATGCGACCGTCGACGTCACAAGTTCGTTGGCCGCGAGTCGCAAAAAGTCGAGGAGCAAGAGTTTAGGTCCTGGTGGCTTGGATGCTCTCATGAAAGCCAACGGAAACAGACGAGCTGTGAGACATGATTCTTGTTTACTCCATACAGTAATAACTAATAAATTCAGTCTCTTGCAGTCCCATCAAGAGCCCCGCGCTCAATTCTCAAACAAACCATGCCGATACCTGAAATACCGCCTATGAAGCCGAGACAGCCCGATCTAATTGACTTTGGAGAACCAACAAAAGAAGTTTCGACTCCGAATAGCGCGGATAATAGCGGATCCAAGATCGCAGTCAAGACAGAAGAAGAGCAGCAAGCTGCAGCTCGGGAACGAGAGGAGCGTGAGCGTCGCGATGCTCGTCGCAAATCTCTTGCAAACCGTCGCGTATCTTTTGCTGCCGAGGCAACTCTACACACGTTTCATGAAGTTGAATTTAACCAGGACTCGACGACATCTACTGACTCAACAAGGCGAAACTCAGCCTTTTCCAATGCCGCCGCTCAGCAAAAGGAACGCGATGACGAAGAGAAGAAGCAGAGACGAAGTTCCGGACTCCCACCAGTCAATTTCCACAACTCCGAAGACGACACTGCGACAACGCTCTATAGTTCAGATTCCGAGCCTGCAGATGCAGTCGAAGAGGTTGCCGATGTTGAGGAAGATGGCGATGATGATAGCAGCGAATCCGACGATGGCACGATGATGACTGTCGATGATGTGACCGGAACAACAGCTGCTTCAGATCGATCGGTCGATTCCGATGGAGAGTCATCCACCCTAGATGAAGCACTCAGACTGGCTGCGCGAAGAGCTGGCAATCAACAACTCCAAGATGAAGAAGACGACGACCTTGACGAGGACGAAGAATATATCCCCATGTTTGGATGGGGCAAAGAGAACAAGAACAACATTGCTGCACAAGATCAAGAAAATCTACCGCCTCCAGCTCGGACCCAGCAAGCTCAAGCAATGCAAGATACGGAGGACGCTACCGAAACCAACATGAGTATGGACATGGATATGGACATGACACGCGCAGTCGGCGGTATCATTAAGCCCCAACCCGCACAGCAGTATGATCCCGATGAGGATATGTCTATGGACGTCACTCGTGTAATAGGGGGCATCATCAAACCCCAACCTCCACAAGAACATAATCCTGATGAGGATATGTCTATGGATGTTACGCGTGCATTTGGTGGTATTGTCAGCCAACCCCAGAGAACCAGCGCTCACAATGACGATGAAGAGGAAGAGGAAGAGGATACCCCAATGGAAGAGGCTACCATGGAGTTCACGACCGCAATTGGTGGTATCAAACGCCCAGCGCTCGAGCAAGATGAGGGGTCAGACGGCAACGAAGACATGTCAATGGAACTCACTACTGTTATAGGCGGAGTCCTGTCACAAAAGAAGCGGAAGAGCATAGCTGCTTCTCGAAGGCGTACGGTCAACCGTGCCGAAAATGAAAATGATGATGATGATGCCCCCATGGATATGACTCTTGCAGTTGGCCAGATCCTGTCAAAACCCGGAACTGACCATCCAGAAGACCATGAGGATGCGGATGAGGATGAAGGCGATGCTACAATGGGTATGGATATGACCACTGCCATTGGGGGTATTCTCAGCAAAGCGACAGGTGGCTCACGAAACCTGGGCAAGCGGGTTATGGAAGAGGAGGCTGATAGTGCAGATAGTCCTGATGATGTGCTTCAGGCCGCTATTAGCAAGACTGCAGTTGACGAACAAGCTAAACCCACAACGCCGAGCAATAAGCAGACTAAGACACCAAGCCCCGGACCCTCAAGGACTCCAAGGAGTGCTCTACGAAGTATCACTGGTACTAAAATCTCAACTCCGCAAGCAAATCCTCGAAACTCTCGCACACCTTCACCTGCAAAAGCAACAACACCGCAGTCAACCAAGGCCAAAACACCAACATCAGCCAAACCAGCTACGCCTCAACTCGATTCAGTTGTATCGGAAAAGAGGGCTACACCTCGCTCTACGCAACGAAAACCTCGCTCAGCTTCGCCAAAGCGACCATCTTCTGTGAGAACGACAAGAGCTAGTTCAAGGACCCCATCGCCTGTCAAGTCCACTCCCAAGCAAGGTCTTTTCCAGAATAATTTTAGAAACAGCAACCGAACTCCGACAGTCATACTTACACCCCAACGAAGCTTGTCAGGAATTGGTGCTGACCGGGCTGGACTTGGGTCCCCACAGGTCGCTGCGCTTTTCGATCGACGAGGCTCTATTGGTGATATGGCTACAAATTTCGTGCCGGGAAAGCGTGGCGTCATGTTTGAAGACCCCAAGGAGATGACACAAGAGATTGATCGCGAGGCACAGGAAGAAGAAGATAAAGAAAACCGCAGAAAGATTCTTGAGAGGGAAGCTGATGGCGCCGAAGCCACACTTAACCTACGAGAAATGATTGACAGCCTAAGTCCTAAGCGTAAGCCGCTCAGGGGTCGCAAGAGCCTTCATGTAGGAAGTGCCAAAGGCCTTCTCGGCAAGCGGCCTAATGAACTTGACGACGATGAAGATGAACCAGAGGACAACGATGGTGTCAAAAGACTCAAAGGTCACCAAGGAAGCCCTGTCAAGAACGTCAGACTTCAGCAACCGCCCTCCAAAGAGGAGACGACGGGAAGATTGAATTATTCGTTCCGACAAAGCCTGCAACCAAATACTGCTACACCGATCTCGTCTTCGCCAGAGAAGCCCGATGCAGCAACCACGCCAAGGCATCAGGGTAGATTCAAGGAGGTTGAAGACGACAGGGCTGGACACCAGGTGAATTTCGATGAAAACCCGATCAGAGATGCGGAGCAGCTGGAGGACGAAGTAGAGGCAGAGGCCGACCAAGACGGAGATAGAATTCATCTTCAGGATTTCCTGAACATGACCTCTATTCGCTTCATGGAGCTGACAACAACCAAGCGTCGTCACACGCAAGCTCCCGGAACCCTTGACAGCGGATTCCTTGATGACGGTGAAGAGGACCTTTCCCTCGAACGTTGTGTTGTTGCTGGAGCTTGCACAGTGCCAATGCTTGAACTCTATCAGCACTCATGCCGTGAGCTGAAGAAGTATATATCGGAAGGCCGACGAATCGTGAAGGAAATTGAGACCGACACATTTGAGGAGAACCCGCCTCTGTTCAAGGAGTATATGGCGGCCACACCTGAGATCAAGACTCTGATGGACAAGCAGTTTATGAACGTCAAGAACCACGCTCGCTTGTTAAGCAAAGCCATGTGGTATGAATGGCGAATGAAACTGCAAGAGGGATTGAAGGAAGGTCTTTTAGGAATCGACGATGGTATGGAAACCGACAAGGAGCTTCTGGATAAGCAGAAGAGTCTCCTTGATTCCGTGCTACCCGCCATTGTGGCTCGTTATAAGTCCCTTCTGGAAGAAAGCAATAATCTCGAGGAGATCGCCCGGGAGCTTGCTGACTGTGACCCTGCCGATCTTGAGGCTGCCCGCGACGAGCTGGCGTCTCTGGATGAGGACGTCGAATATAAGAAGAAGCGCATCGCAGAGCTAAGGGAGCAGTTCCAAGCTTCAGAAGTTGAAGTCGAGGACTTGATCACCCAGAAGCAGAATTGTGTCGATGAAATCGCAGAGTCTGAGAAGATACGAGAGGAATGCCGTGGCTGGACGAGCACAGAAGTCAACAGTCTTAAAGGTAAGTCTTTATAAATCTACTATAAGGCAGTGACTAACACAGTCTTAGCTCGAGTTGATTCCATCGAGAAGCAATGTGGCTGGTCAGTGACTGGCATATCTGGCACTGTCCTATCGATGGCCTACAGGCGTGAGATTGAGATCGTCTTTGATATCGCCGCGTTCCAGGAGCATCAACCGAACTCGGCAATTGATCTCTGGTATATCGCTGATAGCCGGGAACAGAACGCACTTCCCAAGACAACAGAGAAGGAGTTCTTCTTACAGAGTATTCGCGATTACGTTCGTGCGCTTCCTCATAGCCGCACTGAGGTTGCCCACCTCCTAAAAAGTGTCCAAAATGCCTGGGACAAGGCAAACCTCGTCTCGTCGCAAGTTGTCCGACTAAACGCTACCTTTCCCACGACAGTGGAGAAAACATCCGACTCAAGTATAGCCATCACAACATCTTTGCTGCTCGTGCCTCTTGAGACTCGTCTTGAAATCAAGCTGGATCTCCAGGGTCAAAGCAGCGCCGAAGCACTCGACGTGATGATTGCACCTGATGCTAAGGTGCTGTATGGTGAACACTTTAACGTACCCAAAGTGACTGAATTTCTAACGGCACGGATTGGCAAGGCTGTTGGGGCTGGAGAAGAGCAGTGGAGTGACGTGATGGTTGAATTGCACGGAAGACTGATTGCGAGAGGTCGCAAGGCAGGATAGTGCATACAAGCCCAGTATAATGAGTGACGATGGTAACGGGAATTGGAGCATATGGGAACGAATCACTGGCGTTGTTTGGACACAGATACCTAGGTTTGCGTTTGTCTTTGTCTATAGCAGTGCTTTGTGGCACTGCTCCATTGGCCGATGTTTAACAACAAAGGCTTTTGTGAAAATAAAATCATCTATTCACTAACTATTATCTCGTGTTTGTCCATGACTGCGTAAGCATCAAAGACCTTTCAGCGGAATGGAGGTGATACAATAAGGCCAAACTTGAAGGCACCCTAGGTATTGCTTTGATGTGGTACTATGTTAACAGAGCCATCTCTTTATTGTCAATATCTACACTTCTCAGGCAGGATCAGTGCTCACACAGCAAGGCCAACACACCTCAGTGTCTGAAAGAGATTTCATTTCTACTGCCACTGTTCGCTAGTGCTTGTTCAGCGACTGTCTTGTGGGTTGATACTGCCAGCGTCTGCCTGGCCACTGTCAAGGACTTGATTCACAACAAAAGAATGCTGGGAGTAACAATAAATTCGCCAAACAACCCGTGACTCTTCAAATTCTGCTTCTTGAAAAGATCCCTTCAGTACAATACGATATGATAAATCTTCACCTTCACGCATCATATGTCAAGTGAGTTCCATAAACCTTTCACTCACTTATATACACTTCCGCAATCTCATTCATACGCTCCTGATACTATACTATGCTTACTATACTATACGAAGTCATCATAACTCAAGGGAACTAACATTTGAGACTTCTTATCCATTCCCTCGACACGAATCAACGACATGGCACGCGCATCAGATCTTAGCTGGGTCTGGGGTTGGCTGCCCCTTGACGACAAGTACGAGTGGGATTCTATCTTCACCATAGACGAGGCTTTTGACAACAAATACTACAATATTACCTTCGCCGCTATATCCGTTCTTTACAAGATCCTCAAAGCAATAAGCATCATCCTTGTGCCCATCGCAATCCTCCTCGGCCACTGGCTTGCCAGCTTGGCCGTACTAATCCTTTCCGTCGTCAGGCTGTCCATTTTGGTTCTCATCCTGAAAGTATTTGGAGATGGATTCGAAAGCCACCAAGAGGTGGTAAGACCATTCTTTTCCACCATGTGGAATATTGGGGAGTGTCTATCGATGTCAAGCCTCCTTACATACTTTCCCATGATCAGGTTTAGGGCTTGCCAAGCAATAGAAATTGTGAGGGAACATCTCGTTTCTATACGAGACGAGCTATACGAAATCACAGGCATTGACTTTCATTATCCTGACCTACCAGACGGAGACATAACCCACATCCAACCCAGCGATACTCGTGCGGAACGGTGGATGAGGCAGCTGGTCCAGGAGGACAGGATCAGAAGGTAAGCTCGACAAGACGAACAGGACCGGATCGCTGAGGCGGAAAACAGGAGAAGGGGCATCGAGAATGAAAGGATTGGCGGCCATGATGTTATCGGAAATCAACAAGAAAGCCTGGACGGAGGACCAGAAACACCAGCCGCAAGAACCAATCCTCACGACAGTGACGAGGAGATGGGGAGTTTCGAGCCTGGTGCCGCCGGGGATCCCGGCGTAAGTTCAAAGGAGGAGCAGACCCCCCTAGCATCTACAATTTATGACGCTCAAATGGCCGATGTATGGCGACCAAATGAAAAGGAAAGTAAAAGAATTGGAGATGCAGCTCAGAACCTGTTTAAAGACCTCATGGACCAAGATGACGAAGACTCCTCGGAAGACACAAAACCAGAAAGAGAGCCGTCAATGAGCCCAATGAGAGAGATAGTAACCGAAGATCAACAGGCAAACCTCGAAGATACTCCTATGCAGGATATGCAGTCGTCTGCACCACCCGCCATTACCGCTGGACTTCACCTACCGATTCAGCAACCAGAGGGCCCGCGTGTCCAGGCGCAGCCTTTCATATCGCCAGAGTCTCGTCCCATAGGCCAAGGGATGTCTCCACGGGAGGAAGCCAAGCTTGCGGACATGCTTGTGGCCGCGTTTGAGGAACATGGCCCGGACACACCCATACAAGATGCTCAACCTCCCAGTGTTCGCCCTCAACCTCTCACGTCTGCAGACCCGCTTCTAGAGGCTTTTCGTGCTAGACTCAAGGCAGCAGAAACTGAACCGCAGCCAGACAAGTACTACGCGCAGGTTCCCAAGGACCGCGATCCTCTTGATCCAGTAAAAGAAGCCACCGCTGACCAGCGCGCTAACTGAAGGATTGCGAAACCGATGTCTCGAGCACATAAGTACACTCCCGCGGCCCAATCAACCCTTCAGTCAGCGTCACAAGGGCAACCCAATTCACAGTCGGAAACATTACGACAAACGCCCTCCCAGGTAAACGAAGACAGAGGAGTTGATATAGCGGAGATGGACTTGGCGGCTCGCAGTCTATTAGACCTCGCAGCTGCTACGGGTATTGTTGTCGGGAATGATGCTTCAAACCAGGCAGCGTCTCCTTCAGGCAAGGACTCTAGTCATAAGGACACTGACGCCCAGAAGACTGATGTCCATATCACAAGCAGTCAGAAAACTAGTACTCATGAGACTAACATGCAGGAGTCATCCATCAGCGATCCTGAGGTCGAAAGGCAAACGGCAATGACCCTGCCAGAGGAACAATCTGGACCAAACTCACAACAACCTCAAAGCGCCTCTGCATCTATCTTGTCAGCTAAAAGCCAACCCTCACTTGTTCAGTCAACGCCCACTCAAACACCGCCAGCCCAACCATCACCAGCAGCCGCAAGCACAGCCGCAGCTCAGCAACATACTCCTACCACCAATAACTCACCCACCGCAGCGGGCCCCATCAATACGCAACAACAACCAAGTATTTGCCCCGTGATGCATAGCGGACTGATACTTCCAGGGGGTAACCCAACGCTTTCTAACCCAACAGCTACAGCTACACCAGCACCTAAGAAATCTGGCCCTGACCCCGAGAAGGTTGCAGAATTCCACAGGAAAAAGCAGGCACAACTGAAGAAGCAAATACCGAAGAAGCCAGTCAATATCTTCATGCAGACGAAACGGCCTGCTGCAGTTCCATCCACACCTAACATACCTCAGAAGAATCCAAACTCTTCCACTCAAGGACGGTCGCCATCACTAACGGCTATTGATGAAGGCGATAAGAATACGAAGGCTGGTCTAGATTTGCTCTTTGGTGTTCCAGGGTCTAATAAAAAGAAACAAGGCCTACAAATTATCGACATCAATGACATCCCGGATCATCAGAGAACTCGGATACAGAAAGATGATGCCGGACGTAAAGATGATGAAGAAGAATAGCAAAAGAACAAGGCGAAGACGAAGGAGGAGAAGACACCATGAAACGCACACCAAGCAAAAGTTTGCTTGTTAAAGAGTCCTCGGGTATAAATAGAAGTGTGTGATTGGCATTCGGATCCATACGAAAGGCTACCTCTTAATGAACTTGTTCTACTTAGCCAGTATGACAAGCCAGTATGGTTAGGTTCTTGAGAAACACGGCACACATATATACCACCATACCAATTTTCAAACCTAGTCTGCTTCGTATTCTGTAGTTGATCACAACATTGCATTCCTATCTTAGACTCTGTATAAATGCTCATCTATTGACTCGTCTGGACGTTATCACATCCCAATACAATGACTCGCTAGAGACATCAAACTTGAGAGGGAAAGTTTGAAAGTAGGGACATGAAAGAAGCATCAGAGCCAGGATTGATCTTGACTAGCAAATTGCTCAGGTATGAGGATGGCTGACTTGAGAGTGCTGGAGTTTGATGCCATGATCTTCGTACTATGAGCCTTCGGGCGTGGGTGGTTACACATTGTGCGGATGACGGATCCTCAAAAGGGTTTGGCCAAACTGACATGACGAATCTGTCCCAGATCTCTGGTTTAGGTTACTATTAGACATATTAGACATAAAGCCTATATCACGAAGGACTCAGATGTATGAATGTAGTTTATTGCTCCACTGGATCAACCATCCAGACGGGAGTTGCTAAATCACGATAACAATGCTACCCAAACTCCATCCCGAGCAGTCTATTCTACTCAGAACACTCTACGTGAGGCTGTCTGCTTAGCAGCATCCCTCATCGCAGGCGCAGAGACCACAGCAGATCTCACAGCCAGCCTCCTCACCACCACGCATGGTCATATCAGGCTGAGGCTCAGCGCTCTTCGTGCGTGTTAGTCTGTGAAGCGTGGAGCCTTGCGTACGATACAACTTACAGGCTGCTGTGTGACGATGTCTCCGTTATCAGAGGTCATGGGGGCTTGCTGAGTGGGTTCCATGGCGGCGGGCATCTTGGATGACTGATGGAGATCGAGTGATGGATCTGGATAAGAAGGGGCAAGGTGGTGGATGATGAAGTAGAGTTGTTTGTTTAGTGCTGTGTGTTGTATTATAGCAAGTCTGCAATCCCACAGCTAGGAACGAGCTCTTAAGTACCTTCAGCCAACTGAGAGGCCTCTCTCTTCACTGAAACTCAGCCACTCCGTTCCAGCAGCTCCTGTCTTTGTCTACATTCTTGATTGGCCTCACCGTATGGTTCCTGTTAATTCAGCTCTGACCAGAGACTCCTGTGACGTACGCTTGAGATGCCGAGTAGCCGTCCAGGCCTGAGATATTGTCTGCGGGAGCAGCCGTAGGGAGAGTGTTCTGGCCAGGGTCCATACTATTAAGGATACTTTGTATAAGACGTACGGCAAACCTACGCCGAGTATGGTTTCGTCCAGGCACGTAATTCGCCAATGATAGGGTCCAAAGCCGTCAGCAAGCCATTAACCGGCACGGTCACTGCCGAAAGATGCGGTGCCGAACTTCCGGAACGCCCGCATTCCACATTTATGCAAGCCTCAAAAGCTTGAATAGGCAATACGACAAACAGGGATAATAAGAGAGACGCAGACAACACCACGCAAGTCATAAGCCACCGAGGGTCCGAGGCAGAGGACAACAGATAAGAATAGGTACATGGATGCATTATGCTATCTTCAGACCACTAATAAATAAGGTGTGATAGCTAAAATAAAATGTAAAGGGTGAAACGAATAACCAAAACCACAAGCTTAAGGTAATGGTTTCAGAGAGCCCGTCCGAATTTACTATTGGAACCGCTAGTAATGTAGAAGCAGATTAAAGGCTGCAACACATCAATTGTCAGATTGAAAAGCGTTCCGTGTGACCCCTCTTAGAGTCAATAGTCAATAGTCAATAGCCAAATCAAATGTTAAGTTATCCTTGGGGTTAGCATAAACGACGCGTTTTATAGTGTAGCAATCACGGATGCCACTTCACCAAAGGCAACTCGAGAGGAGCATAAGACGGGCAACACATCGATTCTTCTCGACCCTTCGTTCCCCCAGCAGCTCATTCCATTGCCATTTCCAGACCTGAGTGCCTTTACTTTTGTCCTTTATTTTTATTTTGTTTAGTACTTTGAGAGCCTGGCAGCCTTGAAACGACTGACTGGCTCCCGTCCACCATCTTGCTCCTCCAAAGGTTGGATCGGAGATTCATCTTCCTTGAGGAACCCACCTTCTCGTTGGATGAATTTCTTTCGAAGCTTGTGGTGCTCATCGGCGACCTCTTGATATATCAACTCATCATCAAATTCATCCGGTGGGTGAGGAGCAGCGCGTGTGGATTCGCGCTCAACTAATGTGTCAGCGAGTGTTGTTCCTTCAGGACCCGTAGGTGCCGTAGGCCTGTCCTGATCTAGGAACTTGGTGGGGACATCAAGAGGGCCCGGTGGAACAGTATCTCTGGCCTTCTTGAATCTCGATGGTTTGCGCGTCGACTTGATTTCAGATGTATCGGGAGCCTTGGCAGTGCTGGAGCGCTCAACAATTTTGTCGCTCAATGGTTCCACAATCGGTTCCTTCTCCTTCACAGGGGCTTCTCTCACCGGAAGGACAGTGGGCTCGTTCTCCGGTGCGATATCCAGATTGGAAGCAAAGCGAACGCCCTTCTTGCCGTTGGGCTGTTCTGGTTGCTTCTCTTTGATGTTTGACTTGGTGGGCGCAGGTTTCGAGGCTGAGGATGATGATGTTGTTGTCGCCGAGGCTGGCTTGACTACGATACGACCAATGCCTTCTTCATCATCCGAACTTGCATCACCATCCCTATCTTCTGGCTGCTCGGTGAAGCGGGATTTGATGCCCAGTTTCTTCTCTAACTCCAGCATTCTTTGACGGTAATCATCTGTCACAACGCGGCCAGTATACCGACCATATTTGTCTTCCTGGTCGTCGTCATCATCCCCAAAACCTTCGTCACTGTACTCATATTCGTAGTCGTCGCTGTCTCCCTCTTCGAGCTGCAGCTCGGCGACAACAGCACCAACTTCTCCCGAGTATTCGAGCATCTGCCGCCGCAACTCTGCGTCCTCCTCATCCTCATCCTCGGGGATGTACGCTTGCTCGTTGCTGATCTTCTCCTGCTCCTTGGCATGGTTCATGATCTCTTCAACACGCTTAGCATTCCGCGAGACTTGGGGCTTTGGGCCGTCTTGCATTTTAGTATCTGCAGCAAATGCCACTCCCTTAGTGGCAGATGGTGCTAGAGTCGTGGTTTCAAGCTCTGTATGCTGGGAAGGGCTTTCTTGGGAGTATTCGGCTTCTTTTTGTTCAGAGCTCTCGATTTTTGAGGCTGAGTTGCCATCTTCGAGATCTTCGATACCGGCCTTCTGAAGGGCATCTTGAATCTTAGGTAAGGCAGTATCAGGCTGGTTAAGCTTGTAAGAGATAACGTTGTCGTCATCGTCAAGCTGCTCGATAATTTCTGTGATAGGCAGACCGTCGTCTTCAGTAAAGTCGGGTTGACTTTCGTCAAGCTTGGTCTCAGCAGCGCTGATCTGCTTTTGCAGCGATGTGATATTCGTGGTAACGTAATCGATGCGTCGGTCAAGAATATTCAAAATCTGTTCGCCGGATCGATGTGTCCTCTCACCAAAGATCTCATCAAGTTCACGATCTTTCAAAAGCTCTCCTTCGAATCCGGCGTGAATGGTCTTAAGCTCTGTCTCGCCATTCTTGCATACGGCTTCGACCTCTTCTTTGAGCATCTCATACTCAACATGCCAGGTCTGCCAATGCTTCAGGACATTCTGCAGCTTGCTGAGATCATCTTCCAGCTGCCTTTGTTGCTTATCAAAGTCCGAAACCTCCGACATTTTTCTAATTCGGTGCAACTTTTATGACGCTGCGATGAAAGGAGAAAGATGAGGAAGAAAGTTTGTAAGGCGTTGAAGTCATGATGAATGGTCCAACCTCTCCACTAAGAAAAAAAAGTTAGGAACCAACCTTTGAAGATTGGCGGGCTAACTTCGGCTATCAATCTGGCTATTTCACCGTCAACGTTTGCCCCACAACAACATCCGCCAATTCAAGCAATGACGATCGATAACGAGCGATCTCAGCCTTAGCGTTATGCACGCCCTTCAGGTCATAAGGCTTTAATCGCGGGGTGCACCAAGTTAGTAACGAGGTGAACTTCACGCTGTCTGTTATGGCATTAACAGATAATGCTATCTTTGGTTGCGAATTCCGATAGAACATCAGCATGTTCAAATGTGGGCAAGCATGTAATACATCGGCCTGAATTCTTCCGACCAACCTCTTTACATGCCAGATGCACTTCCATATATCCAAGGAATTATAAGACGACGTATGGCGGTACCTGCCTAATGAGTTATCCCCACAAGCAGAGGTCGCTGTATAAAAGCAGAAGATCTTTCGCCGTGGGCTGACCTGCAACTTCGTTCACTATACATTGATCACCAACAAAACAGTCTTCACTACCTACACATCTAAGCCTATCTGTAACTGTCTCAACCATGGCAGAATGTAATGAAAGCAAGACTCTTGAAGCCAAGTGCTATTGCGGCTCTGTCCATTACACAATCGATGTACCGGTTTCGAAACTACCTCTACTCACCCATCTCTGCCATTGCAGCCTCTGCAGGTATGGCTCTGGTGCGCCATGCATCTTCCATGCTCCGCTACCGGATGGGGTGAAACCCAAGTTCGTGGAACCATCCTCCAGAAGTAATATGACGAGCTACGCCATCGGGAAGAAGATCGGAACATGGAACTTCTGCTCAACGTGTGGTTGTCACATTGCTTCAACTGGGCCGCCTGAGAACGAGTTCTGGACAGTTGCTTCATCAACATTCGTGAATGCTTCAGACTTCTTTGATGTCCGCAAGCACATCTTCAGCAACTCCACAAAGGACCGGGGGATCGCCGAAGCCCTGACACATACTGGCGGAAAGGAGTTCATTGACTGGAACCCTTCTGACGGTAGCCCCGAGGCAAAGATTGTTGAATCTCGTGTGGAAGTTGGGAAGGACGGGGAAGAGCGTCTTCGTGTGGAATGCGAGTGTAAAGGCATCTCTTTCACTATTCCCCGGCCGAGCCAAGAGATCAAGGAGGACAAATTCTATTCACAATTCGTTTCTCATAGAGACGATACCAAGTGGCTTGCGACTTTTGACGCATGTGACGATTGCCGGCTTCACAATGGGACTAACGTTGTGGGATGGACGTTTGTCCCTTTATCCATATGCGAGCCCCGTATCGAAGACGATCTACTCATTGGGAGCGCCAAGACGTTCAAATCGTCGGACAATGTCGTGAGATCCTTCTGCGGCACTTGCGGTGCAACCGTTTTCTTCTCTCACGCTTGTCGAAGGCCGTCTGAGAACCATCATGTTGTCGACTTGGCCACGGGTATCATCAGAGCACCTGAGGGTGTCATGGCAGAGAAGTGGCTCACTTGGCGAGCAAGGTTGGCATGGGCTGATAGCGGAAAGAGATTCGATAGTGACTTCACTGAAGCACTGCAAGAAGGCATGAACAAGTGGGTGTTGAAGAGAGAAGGTCTTGTTGAGGATTACAATATCGGTTGATGGCTCCGATATTCGGAGGTTTGCCGAAGGACAATGCATGTTAGTCTTAGGGTTGTCAGGTGTTTGTTGGTGAAGTGACAACGATTCACAACTGCATGGTTAAAGTTGAACTGTCAGAATAATAGCAAATATTTATTCCTCTATTTCCTTATGAATTTTTATATAAACTTAGCCATGGCTATTAATCCCATCAGCGGCATTCGCCTCCCGAAGCCCGTCCTGTCACTAAGTTCTTAGCGGGATACACCCCGAGTCTGGTGTGCGGCGACATCGCTTCATGAGCCCAAATCTCTATTCAGCAAAGTCGAAAGAGTTTATGTCTGATATCTCTGGACTGTACCGGCTCTCTTTCGATATTAGTTACTTGTGGTGCGGCCACTGAGCTCGAATACCTCATCTATAGCACGGCGTTGATTTCACGAGTGGATTACCCGAGATTTCTGCGAGTTACCACCACTAAAGACAAGGCAGCTTCACTTAAACATCTCAAGACGTTGCCGATTTCAATGCGTCATGTCTTTTGGCGGGCTTTTAGGCAACCTTTCAGTTTCATAGCGGTACAACGAGTCGCGGTATCCACCATGGCCTCGAAAGGACGGTCCTATAATGTACGCAACCTCTCATACTGCTTCAAGAAAAGGACAAGAAGGATGGCCAGCTGACTTATTTTAGGATGCCATTGATGCGCTCAACTCACTTCAGACACCTTTTGATGTCGTCGAGGCTCGTCGGAAGGCGGGGATAAGGCCTGATGCTGTGTCTATCAAGGAAATGCAGACATACCTTCATCGCATTGGATATACTGTAAGACTCTCGAGCACGAAACATATGCATGAGACTGATCAAGTGACAGCCGTCTGATCTCAATCGCCTAAATATTGTACATGTAGCCGGCACAAAAGGCAAAGGTAGTACCTGCGCCTTTGTCGACTCTATCCTCTCTCAGTATCAGCACACAAGGGGCACACCCCGCAAGACAGGCTTTTTCACATCGCCTCATCTCATCGCTGTTCGTGAGCGCATACGCATCAACTCAACGCCCATTTCAGAAGACCTATTCGCAAAGTATTTCTTCGAAGTGTGGGACCTTCTCGAATCGGCACCGAAAGATGATGCAAAGAAACTCATGGCTCCTCGACCTATTTATGCGCGATATCTGACTTTGATGAGTTGGCATGTCTTTCTTCAAGAGGGCATAGATGTTGCTATATATGAGACTGGTATCGGTGGTGAATTTGATGCTACAAACGTTGTAGAGAAGCCTATAGCATCTGGCATTAGTACACTGGGCATTGATCATGTCTTTGCTCTCGGTGATACGGTGGCTAAGATTGCATGGCATAAGGCGGGCATCATGAAGACTGGAAGCGCGGCTTTTACAATCGAACAGGTCCCAGACGCAGAAGAAGTTCTGAGGAAAAGAGCCTCGGAAAAGAACGTGGATCTGAAAGTCCTACCAGTCGACCCTCGGCTTAGCAGCGTTCAAATTCGACCAGATGCAACTTTTCAGAAGCGCAATGCTACACTGGCTATCGCACTCGCCGAAACAGCACTGGAGAAAGTTGGCATTTCTCTACCGCCTCGGACGGATACTTTACCCCAGGAGTTTGTAGACGGGCTTGAAAAGGTTGTGTGGAGAGGTCGGTGTGAGGTCAAGAAGGAAGACAAGGTGACATGGCACGTCGATGGCGCCCATACTTCTGATAGTCTCAAGATGTCTTCTAAGTGGTTCAAGGACGAAACTTCTGGACGGTAAGTCATTATATTACCCTATCCTGCCCTTCAACTAATAGATTCAGCAATGGACCGCGTGTCATGATCTTCAATCAACAAGGCCGTTCAGAAGCTGTCGACTTTCTCGAGTCCGTCTTTAAGGCGACCAGACGAGAAGGACAACCAGCATTTGACCATGTCATCTTCTGCACAAACGTCACCTATGCAGCATCTGGCTACAAGCGTGACTTTGTCAACCGTCAATTCGACCCTGCTGAGATTGATAAGATGACTGTTCAGCAACGGTTTGCGGATAAGTGGATGTCCCTTGATCCCACGGCCACAGTAAAAGTCATGCCCACAATCGAACAATCCATTAACTACGCTCGGCATCTTGGAGAGGATCTCCCAGAGGGAGAGACGGTGCAGGCCTTTATCACGGGAAGCTTGCATCTTGTTGGTGGTGCCTTAGGAATACTGGAAAAGGCTGATGCTCTATGATTTGATGATAATAGAACGAGCTGATTTGGTGGGCACATCAGGGAGTATCTATAATAGACCTTCAGGCTCCAGCGCTCGCAAAACACCCCCTGCAAGATACATGCTCCCTGTTGACAAAACCTTCTGATGAGATCCTGCAACTTTTCTGGCCTCAGTTACAGCGTCCTGGATATTATCAAATGTGTTGACCTCACAATTAGCTGCTCTCTCAGCCATCATTTTTGCAACACGTGTCTGAACACTCAGATCTCTGGCTTCTTCATCCGTTGACGGTCCCTCCTGATCGTTCCTTGTAAAGAGCGCATGGCTGAATATGTTTTCTCTCCCTGTAACTTCTTGAACAGTGTCAAGCAATGTTGCCAGCAGTTGTGTTGCATCTCTCTCCTGCTGGTTGAAAACCAGAACTGCCGATTCATCGTTTCCAATATTCGAAGCAAACCATTTTGCGACCTCATACATGCTATCCTTCGTATGCGCACCATCCAGGTACCAGCCAATATGGCCCTGCTGAATGATCTCACAGCGCCCTCTGAGACTTGCCTCCTTGAGCCCTGTAAACATCTTTTCTGGAAGGTTAAGAAAAGCAGTCTTGGGATCAACACTCATACCTAGATGTTGTCGTACAGCAAGCACAGCAAGAGCTTGGTTATACTTTTGAAAATCACCTGGTAGTCTCCCAGCCACACCTCCCCATCGTTCGACACTGGCGTCATCCAACTCGATGAGCTCAGCGCCTTTTTCTGCTGCTCGCTGTTGAAGTACTTGCCTCACGCCAGGCTTCTCGTCCATGCGTCGGACAAAGCCACGCACACCTGGCTTAAGAATGCCGGCTTTGTGCCATGAGATCTTCTCAACCGTGTCGCCCAGCATCGCGACATGATCTATACCCAGCTGCGTGATGACCGCGGCAGAAACAGCCTCAGGAGGCACCACATTTGTGGCGTCGTACTCTCCACCAATACCGCATTCAAGAACAACGCTATCGACCTTTTCTCTCAGGAAGATATGCCAAGCAAGGAGTGTCATAAAGCGGAAGAAGAATGGCTTTGAGCCAGGTCCTTCGGACTCGGTGAGGCTTTTGCCATCCTTCTTAGCAGCTTCAGACAGCCTTTCCCAGAGCTCAAAGAAAGCCTCAGCGAAGAGTTTCTGAGAAACCTGCTCTCCTTGAATGGCAATGCGCTCGCGCGGACTCACGAGATGTGGGCTCGTGTAAGTCCCAACAGTCTCGTACTGCCGTAGCATACCCGTCGCAAATGCACTTACAGAGCCTTTGCCTTTGGTGCCCGCTATGTGAATGTGTCTCAGACGTGCAAGATCCTTTGGTTCATATCCAGCACGTCGGAGCCATTCGCGCATCTCAGGAATAGCTAAAGCATTGAGATCTTTTGGTGGTACGGATGAGGCATTTGGGGCAATTGATTTGTCAAAAAGATTCGTGGCTTGGCGATTTGAGTAAAGTGTCGAAAGTTGACGGAGAGCTTCATTGTAATCGCGGAACACGGTGCCAATACCCCTCCGTGCCGCCATTGTGTGCGTTAATTGATTTCTCAGCAGGGAACTGAGGTTTTCATTCAGTAGGTAGTTTAAACCAGTGCTGTCAGGTCTGGCTGAGACATGAGTGCATTGATACAGGTCTTGTAAGAATCAATGCCCAAGTTAAATGCGAAGGTGAAGAAACGGAGTTGGATGAGTAGCTTATTAGGTCGTCATGTGTAACTTATGTGGTACTTCTACACCAGCCTTTTGTCCCAGTTGACATACTCCAGTTATATTGGCCAACAATTCATATACAACAAAAACCAACAGTTTGATGTTATTGTGACAAGTCAACGATCAAGTATTCTTCGCTGTCAACAATGTCGAATTCGATCTCTAAAATTTTTACTTCCTACTGGATATTAACAAGTTGTTCAGTTCTGGTGTTGTATTAATCAACAAATGATGAGGAATCATGCAACAAGGCATTAATATCGGCAATAATAAATAGTCAAAAGATGGTAACCACGCCCTCATCGTCTATTGCTATCTAATACACGGCTATCCAGCCTCTCTCTAGACACGACGGCGCCTGGGTCCAATTATACACAACAAATGAGACATCCCTTTTTTGTTTAATCCACACGGAGACTCTGAAGACGGGCTTCTGTGGCAATCACCTATAATCATGTTAGCAAAGCAAAGATAAACATATGGAAAACGATAAAACTCACGTCGAGAGCCTGCTGAACCTCCAACACCTTGCGAACCTCGCCTAGCCAATCCTTACTCAAGGTTTTGGCCCATCCATCCAAGCCGTTAATTTCTCGCGCCGCAGAATCCAGATCACCCTCCTCAAGGTACGTTTGGGTTCGGGTGAGAATGCTCTCAACATCGTTACCGTCCGCAAGACCTTGCTTCTTGAACATAACGTGGCTAAGAACCCAGCTGGAAGCGTGGCTGGCAACACCGGCCTCATCGGGTAACAATGAAGCCTTTCGGACCTCATTGGCGACACGACGGAAACGGTCGATCAGCTGGGAGGTAGTAGAGATACCGCGTTGGTAAGCGGATGGGTTAACGGAGGCGATGGCGGCATTGACAACAGGATCATCGGAAGCGATTTCTCGGAGAGCAACGAGCTCGCGAATAAAAGGGCGAGGGTGGTGGTCATCCTCCAAGCTGGCTCGGACAGCCTCAACGGCAACGTGCAGCTGCTGAGTCTTGAGGTTGGTGTCAATAACATCGTTCCAGCCTGTGGTAAGCTTCTCAAGGTCTGATACGGCAGACGACAGAGCGTTCAGCTTGCCTAGTCGGCTCTCACGCTCCTGCTCAACTTGCTTCTCAACATCCTTGGTAAACTCCTTCTTAAGGGCCAAAGCCTGCTGCGCGAGCTGGTTCTGGAGTTTCTCCTCGTTAAGTTTCTTCTCACGCTCAAGAAGCACATTAACTCGGTCCTCATAGTTTTCTCGGACCTTCTTCATCTCCTGCTCAAAGTCTTGTCGCCATTGGTTCTCCTGGTTGATCATGGTGTTCTCAACACGATCGATTAGATCTGTAGCAGCCTTGTCGAACTCCTCAATCTTTTCTCTGACTTGCTGGGCAGCCTTCTTCTCGAACTCACCCTTCATGGCCTTAAGCTTGCCTCCAACCTTGGCGATCTCATCCTTAGCCTTGCTAACAGAGGTGCCATACTTGCCATGAGCATTGTCGGCGTTGATGACTAGGATAAGGTCGTTCACCATGTGGACGAGGTCTTGAACAACAGGCTCCTTTGCATCCTCGAGCGATAGAAGGTCGATTGGCTTCAGAGGAGGGAACTTAGAAGGCTCATTCACTTCTGGTGCTTTGAAACCAGAGTCAGACCTGGGGGTAGGAGCAGGCTCCTCAACCGCCTTCGCAACAGGCTTGGCCTCGACTGGAGCCTTAGCCTTGGGCTTGGGTTTAACAGCCTCCTCGGCCTTCTTAGCAGCGGCGGAAACAGGGCCAGCACTTGAGTGACGTCCGGCTTGGCCTGCATCGGCTACTCTCCAGGAAGCGCCGCTTTGGGCAGGAACTCGAACAGCATCCTCGGTGGCTTGAGTCTTTGATCGGCCGGTGATGTTAGGGAACCGTTTCTTGTAGTCCATCTCCTCGAGGTAGAGAACAGCCTGCTCGCCAAAGGGGACGTATTCGGTGAAGAAATCGTGGAAGTTGTCGCTCACGCGAGAGTACCAGACACCTCCAGCGAAACCAACGACACCAAGAACAAGCAGGGTGAAGACAAAGTTCTTGAGCCTTCGGAAGAAGCCCTTCTTCTTGATAGGCGCAGGCGCAGGAGGAGGAGGAGGAGGTGTCAAAGGGACGTCTGTGGTAGCGGCCTTGGTCTCGCCAACATCGTCAATGGTGGTCTCGTGGATTCTCTCGGACGTAACCGTTTGGGAAGCTGGCAAAACAGGTTGCTTAGTGGGATCGATCTCGGACTTCTTTTCGACGGAGTAGAAACGCTGGAATTATCGTCGCGGTTAGTTTATTTCTGGTGGAAGCAACTAACACGAGCTGTGACGTTGTAAAGAAAGCTTACCTGACCAGCAAGGCCGGCACGCCGTGTAGCCGCAATGGGCCATTGGCGGGCAGCAGCGGCCACAACGGGCCTGCCGCCAAATGCCCTCACAGACTGAAGCGAAGTTCGCAACATGAGGGATTGCAATGGCGAACAGGGCGCAGTTCGCGATGCAGTTGATTTTCGGTTAGATGGAGTTGAGAGCTGCTTCAAAAACGCTCAGGGTAAAAGTTCGGCAAAAGCCCAGCTCCCGGTTTTGTATGGAGCTAAATGTTAAGCAAGCGGCAGGAACCGGGTGACGCAACTGCCTCATCAACCGCCGAATATGATGAAGCAAAAACATTCATCTCCATGCCAAAAGGAGCAAGTTTATCTCGTAAGCTCATTCTACGTAGTTGATCAGCCGCTTTTCTCTCCCAATTTCTTGATCGACGAGACTATGGTCAGTACCTTATGATTGATTACATGTGATCAGGAGATCGAAACATGAAGTCATGTTCTGTTGAATCCCTATTCTAAAGAATTAAAATAATCTCAACATATGTTTTGATAGTTGTGTTGGCATATGCAGTATCGTCACATAACAAACACTCGTTCAATTGATGAGTTCTTACTTGGATCTGACTCCAAGACATGTCTGCCTCCCAGACTTCCTCACGAACTCCGTTTTGGGAGCAAAAAGACATGAGACCTCGAATCAGGGGCCCAAACAACTACCCAGACTACTAGGTAGGTAGTTATAAAGAGTTTCTAATGGCAGTGCAATAGATCTACCTAAGTATTTTTATCAATCATTAGGATCCATAGTCTTTTAAATTTTATTCTGGCCTCATCCAGACTCACAATGTGAACATGTCAACTCGGTCTACAAATATTCGTTGCTTGATCACATGCAGCACAAGATTTTAACAACATGGTCCCATAACTCATCTAATAGCAGCCATCTATTCAGAAGCTGTGAAGAAAAAGAAACTATAGAGCGGCTCGTCCATACTCTCCTGCTTGTCAATCTCATGGGCCACCTCTGGGGAATAAGAAACCTTCAGACATTTAAGTCGCCTATGATCGAGGTCTGTAGTTTTCATGCCTCCCCTAGCCACTCCGTATTCTCTGACATGCTGAAGTGCCAGGCTACGGCACAGTCGAGCATCCAGGCCATTCAAGCTACCAAGCAACAAAATTCAAGTTCGGTATTAAAAAAGTATGGACTGAACTGATCCCTCCAAACCCAAGGACTCCGATAAATTATATGACGCGCCCCAGCTCATGCATTACCTCAGAGTCCGTAATCTCGGACAACTCGTCGTGCTGGATCCACGCTGAGGCCTCTGTGATATGTGCGTGGACGTAACGAAAAGTGGACTCTAAACCTGATGCTTCAACCTCAATACCTGCTTAGCAGCTGCAAGGGCCGCTGACGTTGGTGTTGGAGTTCTCGGGAGCCAGGCTGACACCTGGTCGTTGGCCCGGTCGAGCATGTCGTGGACCAGCTTGGTCCAGAGGCAGCTTCTTAGCTATGGCTGTGAAAAGAGTTTGGACGTTCTCGGCAGTCTTGGCAGAAGTCTCGAAGAAGAGGAGGCCAGCCTCACGAGCATAAGCCTCAGCATCGGCGGTGGGAATGGCTCGTTTGTCGGGTTGCTCAGTAACCAAATCCAGCTTGTTTCCTGCGAGGGCAATGACAATGTTCTCATTCGCCTGGCGTTGGAGCTCCTTAACCCAAGCCTTTGCCTTGTCTAGTGATGCCTGGAGGAATATTAACATGGCCCTATGGTGGTTGTAAATCTGGTGAACGTACAGATTGAGTGATATCGTAAACGACAACGGCGCAGTTTGCATTTCGGTAGTACATGGGAGCGAGAGACTTGTAGCGTTCCTGGCCGGCAGTATCCCAAATCTCGAACTTGACAGTAGTGTTCTCATCGAGAGAGATGGTCTGGGTCAAGAAGGCAGCACCGATGGTGGACTCGCGATAGGAATCGAATTGGTCCTAGAAGGTCTTGGTAAGTTGCTGTCTCATACAATGACGTGGGCGCCAGTAGTTCATACCTTGACAAATCGCAAGACTATTGAACTCTGAGGTGAAAAATTAGTAAACCATCATATCAGAGACTGTCGTTGCGATATACCTTTCCGACAGCGGACTCGCCTATGTCACAAGTTAGCATATATGCTATGAAACCGAAACGGGCAGGCAAGGAATGCCGACACCATGTAACATACCTAGAAGAACCAGCTTAAACTGAGCGAACCGGGTGTTAGTGCCGCGGGCGCCAGCGGGAGGTTGTCGGGAGGCCATAATGAGAGATGGGAATGTGGTTTCGAGATGAAGAGGTACGGAGAGCGTCTAACAAGAGTGATAGTGGCAGCAGCAGTGGCGGTATGACCTGAAGGTTGAGGGATCGGACGTGTCCTAGAACAACGGCGTGGAGAGACGCTCGGACCGGAAATCGTATCGGGGTGATTGCGCGACGGAAGCGAATCGAGGAAGAAGGGAGATTTAGGGCGAGAAGGTAGGCGACGATAGTGAGATGCAAGACAAAAGTCGAGGCTGAAGGTGAGAGGCGAGTCTTAAGATGGGGCTTCGCTTCTTTGATTAAGACGGGACAGACGTGGATGGGACTTGGGGAGGTAAAGTGACTGCCTTGGTTCTTTAGTCCTGAGCCGTGACTGGCTCAAATGGCACGAGGCACACGTCAGGCAGGGCCTGTTTTGGTGAGGGACACCCACTGTGCCACTGTAGTAGGCGGGAAGACGGGGTCTCGGAGAGGTACACTTGCGCAATGCTCACACGGTAGCTGTACTGATCCAAGGACCCCGATTTGGGCGAACGGCATGTACCTCTACATCTTACGAGCCTCATCCCATGGCTCTGGGCTTGTGACGTGGGTCCCGCCTTGAGCCACAATGGTCCCCTTAAGTTCAATCCATCCCGTCATTACGATTAACCATGTGGCTGTGCTATAGCTTCGCTGCGCTGGCCTCATCAACTCGTCTGCCAATTCAAGCTAACCATCCAATACCGTACCAACTCAGCCCATCCCTCACGTCGTGTCCCTTTTTTTCTTATTTCACTATCTCTTGCAGCCGTCAAGGGTGAACAAGTCGCCAGTTGGCCACTCTTAATTCCCGGGCTTTACTATAACCTTCAACCTTTTTTTTATCTCGCTTTCCTAATCTTTACAGCTTCAGCTATGGCGCAGCTCAACACCCCCAAATTGCCTTATCGCGACATTAATGTCAAGATCGCCAACGACTCTTATACTTTCACTTCGCCTTCGTCTCCCGATGCGCCCGCCCTGGTAATCGATCGTCCCACTGGTGATGTCCGCCTGAGTGAAGCCAGCGCCGCATCAGCCAAGAGAACAACTCGCGTCTCGAGTATCGCTGGTATTCTGGGAATTATTCAGCTTCGCCTTGGTTCGTCTCTGCCGTGCCAAATCTTGGGCTGATGTCCTCTGGTTTTGGCTTGTGCATTTCACTGACCATGTAAAGACAAGTATGTCATCTTCATCACGAAAGCCCAGCCTGTCGGCCGTCTCAAAGGCCACATGGTGTATAAGGTCGCTGCCACGGAGATCCTGCCCATGCGCGAGCGCTTGATTCACGACCCCGACGAAGACATCTTCATTCAGCTTCTTAAGAACTTTTTGGCTTCAGGGCCTATGTACTTTTCTTATTCCATCGATCTTACCAACTCCTTCCAACGTCAGGCCCAGGCCGACACTTCCAAGCCCCTGTGGATGCAGGCCGACGATCGTTTCTTCTTCAACAAGTATCTTCAGGGCGATTTAATCGACTTCCGCACCCGAGGCGCTCGATCACAGCCTGGCGCACAACCCGGCGTTGACCCCTATATCCTACCATGCATCTTCGGCATGCTTGAGATCAAGCCTACCACATTCAAGGGCAACCCCTTGACTCTGGTTCTTATTACCCGCCGATCCCGCCACCGTGGTGGTACCAGGTACTTTACTCGAGGTGTAGATGATGAAGGACACGTCGCCAACTACAATGAGACGGAACAAATCATCATCCTCAATGACAGCAGCAGCGGGTTAGGTGGATACGCAGGCAGTTCGGACATGCAGAGCGGCAAGTTTGGCGCTGGCGCCGGTCAAGAGATGCAGATATTCTCTTATGTCCAGACCCGTGGTAGCGTTCCTACGTTTTGGGCTGAAATCAACAGCTTGCGATATGTTCCTAAGCTTCAAATCCGCGGCGTCGATGCAGCTTTCTCCGCTGCTCAGAAACACTTCGACGAGCAAATTCGCTTATATGGTGACAACTATCTCATCAACTTGGTCAACCAGAAGGGTCGCGAGCAGCGGGTCAAGCAATCGTACGAGCAGATGGTGGAGAAGCTCGTCTCTTCTCCTAAGGAGCGGCAAGAAGCAGATCTGCTCACCGAGGAGAAGTTCACCACAATTCAGCCGGAGGGCAAACGCCAAGAGTTTGACCGGCTGCACTATGTCTACTTTGACTACCACAGCGAGACAAAGGGCATGAAGATGCACAAGGCTTACGCTCTTATTGAGAAGTTGGCCGATGCATTGGAGAAGCAGGGCTACTTCCGTGCCATTGACACCCCATCTAGCGTTGACGGTAGCCTCGACGCCCGGAGCTACCAGACGAGTGTCATGCGTACAAACTGCATGGACTGCCTCGACCGAACGAATGTTGTCCAGAGCATGTTCGCTCGGCATAAGCTTGACCGCATCTTTGAGGATGTTGGCTTCATGCCCCGCGGCTCTTCATTCCGTGACGAGGATCCTGCTTTTGAGGATTTGTTCCGTAATCTCTGGGCTGACAACGCTGATGTTGTCTCCAACTCATATGCTGGCACTGGTGCCATGAAGACTGATGTCACACGTACTGGTAACCGAACCAAAGTCGGTGCCCTTCAGGATGCCCGTATTGGTATCACACGTTATTTCCGTAACAACTTCCTCGATGGACCCCGACAAGATTCTTTTGATCTTTTCCTTGGAGCTTACCGACCAGGCTCAACCAATATCGGCACTACTCTGGTCTTCACTGACCGTCGACCGGTCTTGATCCAGGCTATTCCCTATATCCTTGCCTTCAGTGTCTTCATTGTATTCATTGGCCTCTTCACCCGCCGAGACCCAGAGGCAAGCGCCCTGCCTCTTCGTATCTTCCTTTTCTTCTGGATGGCTATTGCTGCCTGGTCTTTCTACTTTGTCTGGAATCACGGCATGCTCTATGTAGGTTTCTCGCTGCATGACACTCACCTCAAACCATTCTAATTCTTTTTAGGTTAACTGGCCACGCCTCAACCCCAGGCCATTTGCTGTCGAGGGCTACAATGAGCACTTCGCCAAGGCGCGTAAGGACTCTGTCATTGGAACCTATGTGGCGAAACACGAGAGGGGGCTCAGCACAGCTCGATACCTCAATGCCGAGGAGGGCAAGAAGAGGATTGAATAGAATCAAAAGGGGGCTTGAACTTTGGTTATAATGTGGGTGCTTTGCTTTGGTGGCGCGGTGACATAGCTTTGACGGTTTTCTTTGTTCAAAGACTATAGAAACCTGCTTTTTCTGATTCTTTTAAACCAGCTGGGTGGGTAGGGATAATCAAGACAATTGTTGTAATGATGTTGTTTGTCTAGATGACTTTGTCTATGCGCAGATAGTGTCTACTTTAATATAGGTCTGGATGAACCCTCAGAGTCAAATGACTCAAGGCCTTGAATCTAGGGGCCAAACAAACTATTATCTTATCAAGATGCCGTTAGCCTATCTGAAGTTTCTTAAATCCATCCCAAGATTACACAAATGCCATTACTACTTGAGATCGGGAAGTCTTTTTTTTAGACCTCCCTATATGGTTTACAGTGTGGTGCGATGAAGAGAATTGGACAGAACTACATGAGTATTATTAATCTAAGTTACAAATATGATGACAGGAGTATTAATAAACAAAGAAAACTGTCGCTCATAATTCAGACATTTGCTCCAAGGCAAGATGCTCCCACCAAAAGACAAGGCGCCACGCCATGCTTCTCCCCACAGGCGGGAAAGGGGTATCAAAATCGGATAATGCTCTGGTATCCAAAAGAAAGAGAAAGAGGGAATAATTGGTAAGAATAGTAAAGAAAATGCTAAGGACAAGTGAGGTGTGGAATAATGAAATAGTGGTATCTTTTTTTGGCAGCACTCAGTCCCATGTAGAAAACTCCTGCGATACACAATCCTCCCCACGACTCCAAGTTTCAGAGGGGCTTGTCTCAGCTCATAGCCAAAGGAGCCATCTGACACCTTGCCAAATGCCCTGCCCAAGGCCCAGAAAGAGTCTGAAAATGGTAACGACAAACCAAACATACCACATAAAGCCAACAAGCACCCACTCAACAACGGACCACATTCCGCGACGGAGCCATCTGAATCTCCTGCGTCTGTTGCGCATCATCTTGTCGGTCAGATCGGTGACATGCTTGACCTTGAGGAGCTGACCCAAGGCCAAGTCTTTGCCAGTCTCATCAGCTTGGTCTGATGCCTCGCGTGTCATGCCTGATAGTTCATCTGCGATTCGAGAGCGAACACACCAGATGCGCTCCTCTAGTTTCGGACGCGTTTGGGCAGTGAATTTATCGGCTGACGTCTGCCACTGCTCAATTGATGTTTGGATCGCCACGTCTAGGGTCTGGCGAGCTATGCGGAAGTGGTCGGAGCAAGGGACCGCATCGTCGAAAGGCAGTGACTTTTTGGGTGTCAATTTTGCGATGTCAACCCATGGTATTCCCACTGGGCTTGATTGTGGTGAAGAAATGAATTCCTGAAGGTCATTGCTGGGAAGTGGTTTCTTCAGCTCCTGAGCCCGGCGAGAAATCTCCATGGCTTTGATGCCAGAGGTAAGAATAAGCGTACGAAGTCGGGCAATTTCACGCTTCGAAAGTTGTCCTTCCTGGGGAATGGCCTGATTTGCAATGGACCACTTCCGTGCTCTGAAATTATCGGGCTCGTTGAACCGAACCATTGGAGCAGCCTCGTCAGCCTCCCTTTCCATAATTCGAGGACCATCCTTGACACTCTCCTGGCACGACTCTACTTCCGACATAGCAGGCTCGACGATGGTCACCTTTTCAACTTGTTGAGGCTTGCTAGGGCTTGAGATTCCAGAAGTATCAGGCGCGGGCGGTTTGCTGGCATCAACACGAGATTGAGAAGGTTGTAGCTTCTTTACGTCAGTTGCTGATTGGCCATGCGTTTCTGCCATGGGCTGAAACTGTGGCATCGAATCCAAGAAGTGTTTAGCCCCATGTTGAGGCTCGGGCTTGTTACGCCTCGAGTTTGTTCGCGACAAATTGAGAGAAATTCTTGATCTTCCCTTGGGCTGATCATTATCAGATTCATCAGAAGAGAGAACATCAGTGGTTCCCTCCATGGTGATGTCCTTTTTCCACAACATATCGCCCAATCTCGAAACACCACCTCGGATTACCGTGTCAATACGAGGGCCCTTAAACATGCCTCGAAGTCCAGCCTGGTCGTCGCCCCTTGGCCTAATACTACCCACGCTACGCTGGTGTTTGTGGCTCTCGAAGGTTGGCCGTGAATTAGATGGGTTTCGTTCAAGCGGCTTGGTTTCCGTCGGGGATAAAGGATCTGGAATGGAAGGTCTTCTGCTGGATGCCTCCGTCTCCAATGCCTGTTCTTCAGGCTCGTCACGCGTCTTGTCCTTAAAAATTTGCTTTACTTTTGTAAATGGATTTCTGGAGGGAGATGATGATCGACTAGACGGTGCCGACAGCTGTAGACCAGTCGGTGGTGCCGATAGACTGTATTGAGGAGCAAGTTCAGGTGACATAGGCTGCGGAGAGTCGGTGTGTTCTTTGCTGTTTCTGCCGCGTTGGGACCCTCCTCCCGTATTCCTTCCCAGTTTTGGCAGTGATGGGATTTCCAAGGAAGCTCTGTTGTGAATGGGGCGGTTTTCTGAATCTTTAGAATCCATCATATTCCACTCTCTGCTAGTGGCCAGCTGATATTGTGGTTTGGGTTCAGATGAAGTCGAGTCCTCGGGCTGCATATGTTCAGCCTCGGTCTCCTGGACGTGAGAGAGTCTTTGCTGTCTCATGTCTCGGGCCAACATTTCCAGCATTTGCTTCTCCAGCAGTTCAGTCTCGCGACTTGATATTGTTCCACGTCGGGCCTTTCCATCGTTTGGCATATCATCTTCACTGGCGGAGTCATCTGAGGATGATCCTCGTCTCCTGAAACGACGGTGGTGCACTGAGCCAGTCTGTCGGTGGAAAGATCCCATCTCGTGGAGTTTCTGCCGTGCTCGGTCTCTGTGGCTTGGTTCGAGAAGTTCAATCTCGGGCTTCGAAAGGTTGGATTCGTTCGAGTTTGCTTTTCCATTCATTTCTTCCATGGTTTCAGTACTGAAAGGCGGTATACCTATTCCAAGCTCATCGGTCTGTCCTGAAATTGGCCGGCTCAAGGTTTCTCCTGTTTGTGGGTATATTTTGTTGAGATTTCTGTCTTCAATGAGTTGCTTGTGATGGTCCTGTTCGAGCCAGTAGGCATCTGCAATTAAGTCGCAGGCTTCGAAGAACCAGTCAACTCTCGGACGTCGAACTCTCAGTGCCGCCTTGGCAGCCGAATCCGTGGCTATCTGAGAATCGATTTCTTCAGCACCTGGAAATGGTGGCAGAATCGAACCGTCACTGGAAAGAAGCTCCCTCGATGCTCGCTCCGAAGCCTCGTTGACCCAATCTTTAACAGATTCGACGTCAGCAAACCCCTGCTTCTCACCATCGATGACCATTCGTTCGCGAGCTCTGACTTTTCGATTTCGGATATACTGCAATGGGTTGTACTCTCGACCAAGTGGAATCATGAACTCTCTGCTCTCAAAGGCATGCATTTTGCCCTCTGTAGGTGATCCAGGAGGGCTTGAAGCTGAAGGTCTATCATAGCCAGTCTTAAGTGGAGGAAGAACTTGTAGCAATCGTCTATATTGGGCCATTAACTCTAGGTGTTCTCTGGCTTTCTGCGCTCTCGCCAAAGTTGACGTCGAAAAATGGTAACGGTATGATGCGTCGGTAGTTTCGAAAGGTGAAGGGCGTAGTGGACTACTGGATCTAACACCCGGTAGTCGTGGTGTAAGGCTTTGATTCGGAATCGGCGATGCCCCTCTGACAGCCTTTCTTTGTTGCTGAAGATGTGCTCTGAGATTGCTCCCGGCCTGAGAGTCTTGTACGGGTGTCAGACGTGGAGGGTTACCGCGGCTAATGTTGCGCCGAGACGCAATTCGCCGTGACTCGCTTAGGTTCAATGCCATGTTGACTATTTGGGTTGAGTCGACGTCCAGCGCAGCACCTGGTTGCGATGCGTGCGCCCTACGGCCTCGCCTTTGCGCTTCATTCCTCTTTGTTATATGCAACTCTTCCTGAGATGTATCTGGCGACACGATGCGAGCACGAGGACCGCTGCCGGAGCTAATTCCAAGACCTAGGTCCCGTGTGCCATTGGATAAATATGGTTCTTGAACATCCTTCCCCTTATGTCGAGATTTACTTCGATGTGCCCGGCGTTGGTTTCCGGAGTCATCATCTGTGGCCACGGGCTCCTGAAGCAAGAATGCACTGCTCGGTTGGGTCTTATATGGTCGCTTCGAACGGGCTCGTTTCGGTCGACCGGCTTGAAGGCCGCTGGGAACTGCAACAGCACCACGAGACTTGTGATGGTAGCGTGGAAGAGTTTCGTCATCGGAGAAAGCAAGAGGTCGTTCAGGGGATAGAGGAGCGTGGAGGAGAGCGTTCATGCTGGGTTCTCCTCTCTCGGCGGTGTCGTAACTAAACCTCGTGGGATGCTCTGGCGTAACTGGGCCATCCCGTCTGCCATATGCACTCAGCGACGAGGCAGCACGAGGGTCAGCCATTGCGCGCTGGTATTTACATACAACGGCAGCAGCAGGGGCAGACTCTCAGGCTCGCGCTCGAAAGAGAAGCGGAGAGTTGTCGTCAGTGTTGATGAATAAAGTAATATTGCAGCATCGTTTTTCTTCTTTTCAAGGGTCCTTGTCGATCTAATGCGCTAGATCCTGGTCAATATTGTTGTCCTTGGTGACGATGTCCTCTGGGGAGCTAATCTTGTACCGATAATGACGGCAACAAAAGTGTCGAGTTCGGAGTGGATGCCCGACAGGGGGAATCCGCCTCAAGAGCTCATCGCTCTCTTTGAAGTGCACGGGAATACGTCGCAGTGATGATGCGTTGGACCAAAGGTTTTCTTGTAAGTTGGTTAGGATGTTGCATTTGCGGAGCGTTCATGTTGAAAGGATTGGACCTTAGACGTAGGGGTCCTTGGGTCTATAGAATGTCACGGGAGTGGATGTGACCCGTCGGGGTGCTACAAGACACTGAAGCCACAGGCGGCAGGGCCTCTCTGATGCGCCAGTTTTACGCCTTTCCCACCTATCCTAGGCACAAGCGTGGCGGGGAGTGACGCACGCGTGTCTTGATGTGGCACCTCATCTTGTGTTGGAGTACAAGGTTTGAGGGGAATCTTACACCTTATCCCAAGTACCGGGTGTCTCAGGCCCGAACTGCCGATACTCATCACATGAAAATAATTAACTCATTCGAAGCCAAGGTCTAAGTCAGGTTGCGGGAGCTGCTGAACACCTCCTGATGGCGGGGGTTTCAGGGACAGTCCAAGTTCATAAATAGAGTCATGCGCTTGAGATCTGACTCAACTATGGAATGGACCAGATCCTTAGATAGAGCTCAAGGCCGTAATCCTTCAGCGCTTTCTTATACATTTCTTATAGTGGCTGATTTGTCTAATTGATACAGATACTGTTCAAAACTGGAATCAGTAGTAAGATCAGTAACATCCTGATAGTTTACACAAATACTGTACACTTGTCGTGACAAAGAGGGGTACACATCATCAAACGTGCCATCCTCCTCTTACACCTTCTCTATGCACCGACAACCTCTTCACATCTGCCACATAGCGCGTCTTCCTTTGGCGCCATGTATCGCCAGCATCTGGAGCATTTTTCCTGCTTCGGGGGAAGCACATGCACATTGACCTTGGCGTCTTGGATCTCGAATTCCTTTTGGAAAGCCCAAGCGGGATTTTCAGGGAGGGGTTCGTTGACTTGCACCGAAGACACAACAAATATGTCGTGGAGCTCATCCATGTAACGTCCAAGAACTGCCGCCGCTTTTCCATCCTCGACTTCCAGGTAGACTGCGCTCTGGAGAGAGCTGCCAAGCGCTTTGGCAGTTCGTGCATCCTCCAGTGTTGCCTTGACAGCGCCATGAACTTCTGTGATGATGGACTGATCCTTACGCACCACATCTTGAGGGAGCGTCAAACGCATAGGATCAACGAGAGGGTCATCATATAGCTGGCGAGCTGGGCTTATCAAGGAACTGATCGATGTTAGCAAATCGTAAACATGAGCGAGCACAGGACGATAACTCACGTGTCTTCAGTCATCCATTCTGGCCGGAACGACCAAGCCTCCTCAACAAGCATAGGAGTTATCGGTGCCAGCATGCGCAAGAATCCGATGAGGATAGGCTCCAAAACACCGCCGCCATCACCACAGTAGAGTCGGTCCTTCAGGGCCTCCAAGTAGAATGCGGACAAATCGGTTGCGACCCAGCGGTTAATTGTACTGACCGCTCTGTAAAACTCAAAGTCGTTGTATGACTGCATGACCTCTGACATGGTATCGGAAAGTTGAACAAGTGCCATTTGGTCTAACTTGGTCAATGGACTCTGACGGGCCTCTGGATAAATTGACCCGAGAAGCATCTTGATGATGGTTCGATATTTGATCAGCGAAGCATTAACAGGTCTAAGAATATTTGGTCCTATAAGAACATCTGATGTGAAATCGGCGCTCGCTGCCCATAGTCGAATGGCATCTGGGCCGAGGGGGTCAAGTTTTAGCCTGTTACCTCTGGAGTAAGCCTGTGAAAGAAGCCCTTTGATGACTTCGTTGGGGACAATCATGTTGCCCTCTGATTTTGACATCTTCTTGCCTTTCCCATCGAGCGTGAATCCGTGAGTGATCAAAGTCTTAAAAGGAGCAGAAGCTTTGCCAATCGTCTCCTTTGATGTTTGTGTAGCAACATAAGTCAATAAACTGGATTGGAACCATCCGCGGTGTTGATCGGAACCTTCAAGGTAGACATCAGCAGGGCCCTCAGTTTCTGTCCATGAGCTGCCGCTGTCAAACCAAACATCCATAGTATCAGTGCCTCGGCGGTATTTGCCCTCCATGTTGGGTGGAATCCAAGCAGGTTCATCTGGGTCATCAGAGAACCAGGCAGACGAAGAACGCTCTTCCATAACTGAGATGATATGGTCGATTGTTTCTGTTGTCATGACCGCATTTCCGTTCTCGTCATAAAGTGCAGGAATGGGAACTCCCCATGATCGCTGGCGAGAGATACACCATTCACTGCGACGTGTGATGAAAGCTTCTAGACGATTACGACCACCCCTTGGAACGAACCGAACATCCTTCAGTGCTTCAAGGGCATCATCTTTGATACTGCCAACATCAGCAAACCATTGGGCTGTAGCACGAGTCACCACAGGTCGCTTGGTTCGCCAATCGTAAGGAAAACTGTGACGTTGTTTATGGCTTCCAAGTACATCGTCGCCCACTAATTCCAAAACAGCGTGACTTCCACCATCCATGACGGAACTCGCTTTTGTGAGCTTCTCTGGGTCGTCAGGGTAAGCTTCTTCAGTGAAGAAACCGCCATCGTCGATAGGAGCAAATGCTTCAATGCCGATTTTAGAGCACACTTCATAGTCGTCCCGGCCGTGTCCGGGGGCAATGTGGACCAGACCAGTACCAGAGCTGGAGGTCACGAAATCTGCAGTAATGATAGGCTGCGGCGGAGCAGATTGCCCCCGGAGTTTGTTCTTGTACTCTAGACCTTTCAAGCTAGAACCCGGAATGGAATGTGCTACAACTTGAAAGTCGCCAAGGAAGCGCTTCATATTCCCAACACAGCTCGAAGCAACAAGATAGCCGTCATCGCCAACCTGGAGGATCGAGTACTTGATTTGGTCGTGGATGGCAATAGCCCGGTTGGCAGGGAGAGTCCAGGGAGTGGTTGTCCAAATAGTTGCATACAGGTTTCCCTTGAAATCGGCCAGTTCAGGTATCGAGGACCAGTCTGAAATAATAGGGAACCTTATGTATGCGGCGGTAGAGACATGATCCTCTACGAATTGCAACTCTGCCTCAGCAAGCGCAGTCCGCGAAGAAGGTGACCAGTAAACGGGTTTGTGCTTGCGGTAAATCAATCCTCGACGGACCATGTTTTGAAAGACGCGCAATTGCCTTATCTCATATTCTCGGTCCATCGTTGTCCACTTCTTCTCCCAGTCTGACATAACGGCGAGAGCCCGGAATCCCTTCATCTGGTCCACAACCGTCTTGGAGGCTAGCTTTCGTGCTGTGTCCCGGACTTCCACAGGAGTCAACCCCTTCGTTGAATGCGATCCCAGTGCCTTCATCTCGATTGGAAGACCATGACAATCCCAGCCGGGTCGATATGTCACTCGTCGGCCTTGCTGCACCTTAACACGCACAATCATATCTTTGAGGATTTTGTTCATGGCATGGCCGACATGAAGCTCACCATTGGCGTATGGGGGACCATCATGAAGAGTAAATGGCTTCTCCCCAGATCGATTCTGTGCTTGCCATGCGTATAAATCATCGGTACATTGCTTGAGATAATTTGGTTCGAGCTTGGGGGTCGGTCGAGCACTGCGAGATCGGCTATATTAGGTCCCCACGTTCCAGTTTTGGAGGCTCTGCAAAGGGGAAGACATACGGAAATCTCGACCGAGGCAACCTCAAGGACGACTTCCAGGATTTAAGCATGGTTGATCAAGAACCATGTCGCACTTAATTAGGAAGGTTTTTGGTGTTGAGGTTAACACGGCTGAGCAATGGAGATTTTTGGCGCTACTGGGCTGTTTAAGCAACCGTTCAATTCAAGCTTCCGCTATCCAATCGCTTACACAAGCTGCAAGGCTGACGCCAGGGCCCAATTCCAGACCTGAGAGAACTTCCATGACTTTTAGCGTGTCGCGACGCGATTTATAGTGGACAGGTACTCATTACATCACTGAAGCGACGCCATGTCCAGCGTCGTTCACGCTACTTCCATTTACTACACTTCACAATCTCACATATAGCGTCAAATACACGATGGCTCCGGTCCGACGATATCTGAGGATATCCAAGTACTCAGTTCTTGAATGCCGGATTTATTTGGATAACCCTGCATTGGCCCAATCATGGCTTCTGAATCCTCGAAATCCAGTATTACCCAAGGTCATCGAAAGCATCCGTCCTTTGGTGCTTCCGAAGCTTCGTGAAGAGAAGGAAAGGATTAGAAAGAAGAGCAAGAAGAAGAGCATCAAAGACGTCATAGTATCAGGTACGTGTGTTGAGATCTATTTTTGTCTCTGTCAGCAGCTGATCTCACTTAGACGAGTTTGAGGTCTCCATCTTCTTGACAGAGACGAGCACGAGACATTCTCTCCTTTACAAAACCAAACATTTCAGGGACAGGCTACCACCGAAACTCGAGTCCAACTCCTCTAAACTCATCGGTGAGACAGATAGTGTTCCCGTGGACGTTGAAGATGAATATCGTGCACCTGTCTTGCAAGAAGACGATGATGAGGTGAGACTCGCCGATATTCCTGTTGCCGAAACAACAACACGACGGAGTAAGCGCCAAAGAGGAATACAGGATCCGGAGCAAGATGGCAATGATGAGGCATTTGAAGATGATGAAACAGCCTCGGCCATCGAAATCGATTCTGATACGGAGGCACCCCCACACAAGAGGCACAGGGCGCGGACGAACGACGGCCTTGACGGAAACGAAGACAAGAAGAAACTAGCTATGGACGTCTCATATGAGGGATTTGCAATATACGGTCAGGTGCTGTGCCTCGTGGTCAAGAAAAGAGCAAACGCTGCAGCTAGCAGTGGTGGGGGTGGAAAAACCCGGCCAGAAGGCCAGGCGACGATGGAGAATTGGATCTCTTCTACACAAGTGCCTGCTGGGGAGGACATTCCATAACCGAGGTAGTCAAAGAGCCTCCTACGCTTATGCTAATCTTGCCCAAGTCTTTTTATTGCTTGGGATCGAGGTCTTGAATCTTCTTGCTTCTCTGGCTGGCCTGAATGGCATGACAATTTGATGATAGGCCGACGAGGGTTGACCCGAATACCGGGGTTTGACAGACGGGAACTGCGGATACGGCCGTCGGGTTCCTGTAGGTGTTCGGGCTGGCTGCGGGCGGCGGGAGGAGACAGGCTACCGGTGGCTCTACTGCGCACTCAATGCCTGATGTCAGTCAAGTCATCAGTCTAGTCTGGCGAAGTACGATTTACAACAAGGTATGGATGATCAATCACATAGGCAGTGCCTTGGATATTCAATTAGGCAAGAATAGCATCATTGTTACAGCCCACCTCGGGCCGCTCAGACATCACCGTCAACCACGGGCCTCGATGTTTCTTGGCGTCGGTCTCGCATGGGTCCTGTCTCCAGCTTGGCACAGCGACGATGATCTGGAGTTGACAAACAGACGAACACCAGGCCCCTACCACGAGCCCCGTTCTGAAGCTGGGTTGGTGTTCTGCATGGTTGCAGCCGTAAACCTGGAGCAGCGCACTGTGGATGAGGAATATCGGGTCTTGGCGAGTTGCATGTCTCAGAGTGATATGACAAGAGGAAATCTATAAGCCCGACGTCCGGAGGAGATACTCCCATGGAGGAGTTCGTGTATATCCCGCACTTGATCCTCTTATTTGTGTATCATCAGACTGATCCTGGTACCGTTGGGTGGCATAATGGGTCTCAAGAGCAAAAATGAGGCCTTTTTGATATGGAATCCCAGTTTCGAAAATATTCGGTAGATCCTCGATGATAGGTGTACGTACGAGTGTCACATTTTTTGAGGTTATGATGGGTGTGAAAGCGAAATTCCATCTCTAAGTCCCTTGTCCAGCAGGTCTGGAAAAGCCGGATGATTGCGGACCATTACACTGCCGGCATACGGCGTTGTAACCCAACCGGTTGGTCACAAATGAGTATCCAAGCTATTATGAATATATTTGATAGTGTCAAGACATGACCCTTGAGCGGAGTGTCAATCGGCTGTCATGGTTTATTGTGAATGTCTCAGATGTTCCGGTGAGGCTTGCTTTGAAATTGAATTGTATTTGACGCCCTTTATCCATGTCAGCCTTTCACCCTTCACTATATGCGTCTGGCTGACGTTGGTCATGTCGAGACTCGGGAGCTTCGATATCAGCACGGCACTTTGCAAGATGATCGATATCTCCACTTAGAGATGCCCAATATAGGGACGGAAACTTTCGTTCTGGTTTGGACTACGTTAGTCTACCCAGCATGTCGTAATCGGCACTTACCATGTGAGAGGCAGTGTAAATCATGAAATGTTCAGTAAAGGATTGAGGTGTATGGAATATGATTTTTGATAAATTTATCCAGGCTGAGCTGATAAAACAGCCGTTAAGGAGAGTCGTTTGTGTAATTGATGAATGTCGCGGATACGGATACGTTGCCTTGGGATGGTTGTATTGCCTTACGCGTCTCAATGGCTTGGATTATATCGTAAATATGACAGCCTGATACAGACGAGCTCTCGAGACTCGGGGCCGAACGCTTCGCCGATGACAAGACACGGCAGCATCGGAATTTGGGTCACAAGATGCTCAACCATCGTCATTATTCATCAATGTGATGTTCTTGACCCCCTGGTACCTTGTGCCTGTGCCTTGTGCCTGTCTGTGCCTGTGCCTGTCTGTGCCTTGTGCCTGTGATGGAGGGGGGGGCTGCTGACGTCGAAGGCCCAGAAGGTGTTCCGCGGATCCGAGTAGAGGCAATGCGACTCGAATCGGGTGTCCTCGATTGACTGATGGTCGACATGGTTTTGGGCTGCGGGTTCAGGATGCTTTCCCGGTACAACTCGTCGGAGGGTCAAGAGACAATGAGGGCGGATGGATGACATGCCTCGCAGCAACTAAACACTAGCGGCGAGTAACCCCGCAACCACAGACACAGAAAAAGCAAGGGTCATGGAGAATACTCAAAGTCAATTCGATGAAACACATAAACTCGGTGAGTAGGCAGCCAGCTGTTTGGTCTCATGACGGGGGATACTTTGGTACAAGTGGTGTTGGTACCTCTGGGCTTGGAGAGACCATGAGACCATTCTCATTATGATGACATGGATATTGCAGTTTGTTTGTTAATTCCTTGCATTTGGTATCCATGCATGTCTGTATGTATATGCAGATGCATGCATGCATGTTTGTTCAGTTCTTGGCTTGTAGACACGCCTCCACCATTTGCAACTTCACTGCCTGCCTCCGGTACAGCGGCACGATATGTACGCAATTCTTCATGGCATAAACATCAGCAGTGAGTGAGATTGTGATTATCAACTTACCAGCGTACGTGGGCCCTTTCGAGCCCCTCTTCTTCCGGCCTATTACCTCTCAGCCGGAACTGATACACACGCTGTCGTGGCATCGCTGAAAGTTGCTTACAGACATGCTCGTGCATGCTGATACCGCTACCTACTGTGCCCTCGTTATCATTGTATCGCTTCCATTTCCCCATATGGAGATCTGCTGCTCAGGCCATGCATTCGAAACATCATCTTTCGATTCCTGGGATTTGCACGTCTCAGCCTTGAACAAGACAATCCCCTGGCTGTGGCAGGCATCACACCTACTCTGACTGCTGTGCCACTGTTAGTTTCTAGTTCCCAAAGCATGGTATGGTAGACACACCATAATAGTTTCACCATCCTCATGTCCTACCTTGTATGCTTCTGCCTTGTAATACTGTGCCCTGGCTGTTCTGCTCTGCGTTATCCCGATTACTATGACTGTTACTGATGCTGAACTTCCCCTCATCCGCCCCCACGATAACTCCATCCTTATACCCATGACAGCTAGTCACGCTCAGAGATGACTCTGGCTGCCGACCATTCGCTACCAGGATCTAATTGAGTTATGAGCCAATGATGATCCCAACTCTGATCTTCCCCTCTACAGAACCGTTGCAGATTTTACCGTTGGGGCTGCACCCGTTCCAAGATATGCTCACACTAGTTGAACTTACGGCTCACTGCAGTACCTAATGCTAGTCCAGTGGAGGATTCGACAACTCAGCAGAGGACATGCATGTTTCGCCGTGTTTTTGCTTGCGAATATTGTCCCGTGACTCTCTTGTGCAGGTTTTAGACCAAAGATCCATCCTTTAGGTTCGTTTATGGCCGCCATTGTTAGTGGCCGCCCGATCACCACCAACCATATCAAAGAACGACACGTCTTGCATTGATCTCGATCTTCAGCTTTGCATAGTTGACCGCTTGTTCGACTAACCCATCTTTTCCTTAAATAACACTACACTGCACTACACGACGGTATAGTTCGACCAGGCCGTGGAGAATGACGCATATGTATGTATGTATGTATGTATGTGTATTTTTCGTCTGGGTGGCTGTAACGAAGCCAAATCTCCTACTGGAGCAAAAGACGTGCTGAGCTAGCTAGGTACAGGATACCCCGCTTCCTTCACCATCCAGCATACCAATGGCACAAAAGGTGCTGTATTTCTCAAGCCCGTCACCCGTCAGCGGGTTCGAGGGCAATCTATTGTCGAACTTTTTCCACCGACCAGAATTCTCTCGCGCATCACTACATCTGCTGACGCAGTCCACAATCTCCAGTAACCAAGTTGTAGCTCGTAGTCGACTGTCGCGGCGGCAGGGAAAAACCTCGGGAAGGGATCAGAGGCCGACGGTGCGGCTTGCCTTTAAAGGAGAAAAACCCATCGCAATCGGCGTCGTTGATCGGAAGGATGTCGCTACGAATGCCCGGGGCATCGCCCTCCGATATCTAAGGCGTTCTGGTTCTGAGGTGCCGCCATTAGATCCGACAAAGGTGTTGTCAGAGAAGGCGAACTCTCCAAAATTCCTTCTCTGAAAACTGCTGTTAGGGAGCCGATAGCGTCCCCGCAGTTTTTGTGTGGTCGCGTGGCCTGCAGAAAATCCCGCTCCTAGCACCGCACTAACAGTGCGTGCCAAGAAAGAATTTTTACAGGAGAGAGTTGTGGAGAATGACGCTGACTTGAGTAAATCCGCATATAGGGTAGAGCATGGTGTTTCAAAGCTATGCATACGCCTTACTGTATCACCCGCTAAACAAAGGCCAAGAATATTAATCAGACGAGTTGACTGTGATTGCAGGCACAGTAGTTTGAGACTAGTTCACCGCAGCCTTGTTATCGTCAGTCATCATATGTTGATGTTCATCAGATAGACCAGGTTATGACATGGATGTGCTCTCGTCCTACACCAACGAACCCACGAATTGCAACACATCAGTTACATCCGCTCTGTAGACGTCCAGTCATTTCTCCGCCACAAATAATACGAAGGCGCATCTCTCACCAATTCCCGTATCTATCTCCGAGCTCCTCAAACATGTCCCTAAGAATGCATACGATAATAGCATGTAGACCCTAAAACCTGAACACCTGACAAAATGTCACAGGTTGTTGATCGACAGCATATCTAGGACCCGCAGCGGGCCGATCTGATACAGAGTCGCTAGCAAACAAACCCTGTCTCTCGAAGTCGAAGCTCCCTGCAATCTATCATCCATCGCAAGGCGCATGTCTGAGTTAAAGCCAAGGACGATCAGGTGTACATGCTCTAGATGCTCAACCAACAAACATACCCTGACGCCTGATAACTTCTATAGCTAGATGTCGATCATGATATGATGATCTAACAATACGCCCCCGTCACATCATGAACTTGAGTTGTCCATGTTCGTAGCCAACAGAGAACTGGAGAATCATAAGCACATCATGCAAGCTGACGTCTGCAGAGCGGTGTTTTGAACAATGCAACTGCAAAGCTTCATAACAGTGCATAGAGTTGCTCGATGGATGTAACGAAACACGCCGAGCTCTCTGCCTCTTCAGTATCCGCATGGTGTATCCCCCCTTCAGGCTGACATGAAGGGTCCTTGCGATTAAGCACGTTGCCTAAAGCGATAGGGCCGCAGGTAGAGCGGCCATGCCACCCCTAGAGGCCAAGCTATGTAGGCGTCACCACTCACGGAAAGGACTGCGAACCGAGTTCTGAACCAAGGGTTCTTTCGCATATTGGCCGTAACCGTCTTGAATTCACCCAACTCCATTGTTTGGTGCGGTTGTACTTTAGATATGCATACATATGCACGCCGAGATAGAATACCTTGATCGGAGAGAGCACACCGTTACTAACGTGGAGATAGCTGCATATTTGATGAGCAACTCGTGTTGACACGCAGCTCATGGTCCCATTACAAGGGACCGTACCCGCTGATAACCTTGCAAATCATCACCACGTGCAGTTACGGAGGTTGCTTCTGGGTGGGAACTCATAACAACCTGCAGGATATAGGTGAGCCAAGAGATGATAGTAACCGAGGTATTACGACAGCCAGAGGGAATATCACGCCCATATCACTGCACCTGGATAAGAAGCACGTATATGTTACAAGTCGAGGCAGGTTGCTGGAATTCGAATCCACATATCGATATCGAGGTTGAGAGAGAAGGGTAACGAATTCCGACGGAAACTTGTTTCGCTCAGCACCATGTTTCATAGCGTGGGCGGAAAAACTTGTGTGTCTCATAATCCAACCCCCCAATTTGAAAGTCGGGTCGGGTCAGGACAGTAGCGACGAGAATAATCGGTAATATTGGACAAACAAAGAGTGACAAAAGAGTCCCGTCACTTTGGGCGAATTGGGGTTACATCGTTGGATCGATGGATGTTGCTCTCCCCTCAGGGACTCAATTAAAGACGCCACCTACAACTGTTTGTTCCAATCAAGCAACGTGATGGTCATTCTCACCGCCCACTCAGCAGTCGTCGCTGTGCCAAATGTAGCCAAAAATATCAAAGTCAACCTCGCATCATTTCCCCAGTACAGGGGGCCGGACATTAGCAGTCCGCTCGCGAATAGGTAATTGATGTGCTGTTCAATAGTGATCGCTAACCCTTGTGCGGCTGGCTTTGAGATAAAGGTCGAGACCAGATCCAGTGGAGGCTGAACTATTGAGGGCGTGCCGTCGCGCAGTGCAGGGAGGCTATCTCTCGTTAGGTGACATTATCTCAGGGAGGGCAAGCTGAGCAGCTTCAATGTCAATTGATTATCGGCTGCGAATAAGTGTCAACATGTCTCGGAGCAAGGAGCACGTTGAAACTCTTCAACAATCGATCAAACACAGACCATATGTTCTGCCCGAGAATGATTTCCCCATCCGTGCACCTGCAATATCGCAGTTCGGAATGTGGGAAAGGGGCTCACACGTATGAAGCTGACGACATGAGCCTGAGACAAGACAAGACAGGGACTCGAGGTACAGGACATTGCTGTATTCGTTTGTATGTCCGTCAGAATGATGGACACGAACAGGGATCGTCAGGGGACGCCACACAACAGCAGCCATCGTCATATGTATCCCCTGACTTCCACGTGGAGAGGGTTCGTGCCCCTGGGGCCTGTGGCTTGACAGCCCTGCCTCTAAGCTGAACAAGAGCCTTGTGGGCTGTCTAGGCTGTGATGGTAACGCTGCAGGTGGTGTGGTCCATTTGGTCGCTGTGGCTTGCTGCTGAACTTGGAGAACCAATTGTTGTCTGAAGGGATGTGGCTTTGGCCTCGTCCCAATGGGCCCTTTGTCTACGGAACGAGAATATTGCCAGCTCTAGCGTTTGCGTGTTCCTGACCTGACCTGTCGTAAGCTCGTTCTGTGCCGGCAGTGCTATAGACTGAGACATTGTAGCTGAGAGTTTAGCTTAGCAGGTCGGTCAACTTTATTAGAGCCAACTAACAGCATCGAAATGTCACTGACATGATCGCCGACTTTTAGTCAAAAGTCGGGAGACTCTCCCGACATGGAGGTCCCGACGGTTGGTCGGTCGGCGACTTGCAATCAATGCAAAGGAAGTTTCTAAACTGACTAGAAACCGAGATATTGGGTTTGGTTTTGTTACGCTAGACGGAGACGGGCCAGTAAATGGGCGAGAAGCTACGGTACTTGCTCTCGATGTCAAGCCGTCGGCACTATTTTCAAGGCGAGAGGACAGAGTTCTCACAAAAACCAGTTTTCAACTCTCGTGGTTACCCGGCTGAGGCGTCAAGTACGGTTCCGCCAAGTCTCCTAAAGTCCGACCGCCTGGATGAGTTCAACGGTTTGTGGACAAGCGGCTGGCTGGCTGAAGACATGAAGCCCCTAAGCCTCATCTGGAGCCGAGGCACGGCGTCTCCGTGATGTCTGATGTGCAGCATGACCAAACTTGACTGTGAGTGGCCCGAGAAACCCCAAACACACTTGAGACGGGTTGCGGTGATCTCTGTTCCTTGTCAGAAATGCGACGGTGTCAATTGGTCTGAAAGGAGCGGCCGCTTTCTCATCTCGGCAAAGCAAAAGGCAACGGCAACCTAAAGGGTCAGAGTACGTTACCAGCACGGCGGAACGGACATTATGTTGGTACGTATCTGTGCCAGAGTCCCGGAGAAAACTGCCGAGAAGGGCAGAATACTCGCCAGCGGTGATGGTTCTGCGTCAGATGACTCCAACGTACCCAATAATTTGTTTGTTTGTTTATTTATTTTTCGTCTGGGTGGCTGTAACGAAGCCAGATCTCCTACTGGAGCAAAAGACGTGCTGAGCTAGCTAGGTACAGGGAAACCCCGCTTCCTTCACCATCCAGCATACCAATGGCACAAAAGGTGCTGTATTTCTCAAGCCCGTCACCCGTCAGCGGGTTCGGGGGCAATCTATTGTCGAACTTTTTCCACCGACCAGAATTCTCTCGCGCATCACTACATCTGCCGACGCAGTCCACAATCTCCAGTAACCAAGTTGTAGCTCGTAGTCGACTGTCGCGGCGGCAGGGAAAAACCTCGGGAAGGAATCAGAGGCCGACGGTGCGGCTTGCCTTCAAAGGAGAAAAACCCATCGCAATCGGCGTCGTTGATCGGGAGGATGTCGCTACCGATGCCATGGGCATCGTCCTCCGATATCTAAGGCGTTCTGGTTCTGAGGTGCCGCCATTAGATCCGACAAAGGTGTTGTCAGAGAAGGCGAACTCTCCAAAATTCCTTCTCTGAAAACTGCTGTTAGGGAGCCGATAGCATCCCCGCAGTTTTGTGTGGTCGCGTGGCCTGCAGAAAATCCCGCTCCTAACACGGCACTAACAGTGCGTGCCAAGAAAGAATTTTTACAGGGGAGAGTTGCCAACGTACCAATAATGTTGAAGATATTGAATGTTCAGGGTAGTATCAGAGGAATCACTCAATGATTGATCGCTGCAGGCATTTCTTCCAACAGGTCCAGCCAGTCAGATCATAGACTGATCAAAGATATCAGATACGGTGAAACCTATCAATTCAAAAGCCGAGTCCCGAAACTGATCGGATCGTCCTTGAACTGTAAGCAGAACAACGAAGAGTTAATCACTTGCCTCTTTTTAAGCCATGATCTTCATTATCGGGTCAGAGGGTTCTGACATGAAACGGACAACAGGGCGGAATTGATGTTAATGAAGATCACATTTTCAGCAACACGGTTCCGCTCAGGAATCAATCGCAATGGCGGTATCCATGATTGCCATCTAATTTGCCACCATTCCCACTCTCTGGATACCCCCAAGGAAGTCGGTGAAGCAGATTTCAATCAGAAACCCGGCGGTCTGGAACTGACACGAGGTCCTGGGTCTCATCTCAATAATAACCCCAGATTAAAAAGGAAATATGGAGAGGAACAATCGGAAGAAGAAAGGAAAGAAAAATCTTACTGCTAGTGTGACACACTCACCCCTGGTTTCCAAATAGCTGATACTGTACAGCGGATGGAGATCACCACCTCAAGGAGGACGATATCGGCACAAGTTGGGATGAAACTAGGCATACTGTACCCAGCCTCGTCATCAGTCATGAAATGATCAGCCGTATAACGCAGCCTAAAGGCCTCCAAGGCTCACTGCACAACTGCCCTAATAGCCGTTGGGACCGCCTGTTTGCCGCTAGTGCTGAGTTTGCCACCACCCGTTCTTTTAGTCAGGGGCACAAAACAACCCCGACGGCAAATTATTTCATTAATTGAATTATGTACGAGGAAGGGGCTTGCATCTGGTCCGTGTTTCTGATTATTGAGGCTGAATTGAATTGTCTTGTGGAGATAATTATTGTTCGAAGGGATGAATAGTTCAGACATCGCCAATGCAGGGTCCAGGGATGTAATCTCCCAACAGAAGTACGACATAGGAGAAGGGGTACGTCGGTCTGTAGGTAGGTTTGTACAGTCAGCAAGGCTGCCGTGCTCCATTTCTTTTTTCAAAGGTCTATTGAGTGCACGTGCACAATAGTTACCAGCTGGAAATTTACTGATGGCAAAAATAAATAAAAATTACAGGGGCATAGCCTGGCGCCTCAGAACAAAGACGGAGAAAAAACAGAACCAGCTTGCATGCACACCCCTTTCAGCATGGACCAAATGAGATACTCAAACCTCATGTACCGACCGTTGCTCGGTACAGTCTCAGTGGATATGAATATTATCGTCCACTACTATTGAAGGAGTAGACGTTCAAGCCCTGTGTTGGGCCGTGTAGATGCCCAAACCTGCTCACTGACGGGATGTCGTGCATGATGTTTCTGATGACTGTTGTCCGTGTAAGTCCGTTGCATCATAGACAACTCACACAAAGACCCGGCATATGGATCAGAAACGATGGATATCATGCAAGTTTGTCACCTTTTCTGCCCCAGCGCGTTCCTACGTGAGCGTCTAATCGGCCAACACATTCAAAGGCAGTGGGCGCAAGTGCCCGTGTTGGCTTAGCTATAGCGGTAGTTTATTAGCCTCTAGTCTCTACGCAGGCTCCGTCTCACAAGTGCAGCAGCTTAATCAAAAATAAAAGTGAACCAAATTGGCGGTAAGCTAAGAGCTAATGTGACATCTCCGAAAACACCATTTTCAGCCAAGCCACAGACGGACGGGAACCAGAAGACACACGTAGCATTGCTCCGTTATTTCATCGAGTCCGAGCTTGGCTCTAGAATCAAATCCCGACCCTCGAAATTTCCAAAGAATATTCTACGAGATGGACCGGGCTCTTGTCGGTGTGAGGTGAGGTGATCCAGAATGTCCTCTCGGTAATCGAAGGTCATCCATGCTCTGACGGTGTTGGCCCTGACGCCTCAGTCGGCAAACGATAACGCCAACCATGACACTTTTTTCACGACATCCATGGTCAAAGTGTGGCACCTCATTCCACATCCAGAGCCATGGAAGCCATGGAACGTCCATAGAACAATTCTAATCAAACCCACATACAAAGTTACAGTCCACAGCAAGTAAAGAAAATAAGGCCTTGACCATCTGTTCGGAAGTTTCGGAGCTATTGGACTTACACGGACCATTCATGAATCGTTTGGTTCTCAGGTTTCTTCTTTCAACCCGAAACCCACTCTCAACTCACAAACATGCGCTCACCAGGCTCATGGAATTGCGGCATGTGCTGTGCAGCAGATACAGGACCCCTATGACTTCATTACGATGATCTTTGACCGCTCTCAGCGTGATATCGCGCCCCGAGCGCTCGCTTCGAACGCACAGTCACAATCGCGGTGAGATGAGGTCTTTTTGATTAGGTCTTCGGATACAGGAGTGGGATTAATAATAAAAGCGAGCACAACAAAGAGAGCGAAGCGAGATCTGCTACATACATAAAATAATGGGGTCAACCGATGGATGGTCAGAGTGGAGGTTTCATTTCACCTTAAGAGCATGCATGCCTTGAATACGAATAAGCAGACCTTTTTTTTTTTTTTTTTTTTTTTTTTTTTTTTTTCCCTCTCCCTCTCTCTCTCTTGTGGGGGTTACAAACAACGTTGACCGCACACCGTTAAATGCTGAGCCTCTATGCCAAGGCCCAAAAAAAAAAAAAAAAAAAAAAAAAGAGACTTGCAATGCGTGGGTCTGCGAGTGGTATACCGCAATGTTGCCGGCACAGTCGGGATTACGGTCAGAACTGGACAACAACATCGTCACAAGGCTAAGAGTGTGAGTCATTCAAGACCCCCAGATGTAGGCGGGTATCAATCTACTGGGGGCACAGAAGTGCATGATGGGATTGGGGAACACAGTTGGCAGGCAGGGATACAGATCCGGAGTCTGGTTTGGGCAGTGTCACCTGTGAACCACTCAACATCAAACCCCGGTGTATGTATCGAATACATTGCCGTGTAATGTTTTGAAGAGGTTGTGTAAGTGACCGTGAATGTAGGGCTGCAGACTGTATCCGTACCGAAAGAACAGAAGAGGAGGGAGGAAAAGAAGGAGGCGGTGGCACAGCAATACCACGAGACATTGATGCATTCGATATGCCCCGGCGAAACAGATCTGTAAGAATAATACCATGCTTTGTAAATGGCTTACACGGCTTAGCGGTACTATTTTTGTCTTCTCCGTCAGTTGAAGGAGCCTCGTAAAACCACAACATCGCCGTCTCACTAAGCAACATGACACGGGAAAAAACGTGTTGTAGCCAGGCACAGGCACGCAGATTACGGTAGTCCTCATTTACACTTTTGGCCTTCTCAACTGTCGGAGAACAAACGTCAAAGCGAAGGTTTTTCTTCATCATCGGTTAGAAGAGCACTGGAATGCTCGGTACGCTTCTACCGAAGGCGGCCCGCGTCCTGAGCCCGCCAGACCAATACTGCACCTCTGTTCTCTGTTAAAGTTTTCTACGACACATGTTTGAAAGGTGAAGTGCGTCAGAGCCTCGCCAGCCGTGGTGCCTAGGCTTGCGGAGAGTTCTGGGCCGCGAAACCGGTGCGATATGCCGAATACCAGGAGAAGCAGGGAGTAACCTGAAACGAATACGTTTATTTTCAACGACGGCGAACGCACTACTAGTCTACGCCGTAATAGTAAGATAATCAGGTGGCATTTCCGATATGGGAAAGAAATTACCCTCCATTGCTTGGCCATAGACAGAAACATGCCAACTTGGACAGACAAACACGTGTTGTTACACGCCAGCGTTAGGCTGTATTGCGGTATGGATGGTATGGTATCGTGTTATCGATCTGAGACTTTTTTGGCACCAACAACCGAGACATGGGAGCAAGGGAGATGATCGGTCAGTGTAAGTTAAGTTATGTTAGAGGTAAAAATTCGTATGACACCAGCGTAACTATGGATATCCCCCCGCAATCGAAATAATTGTCTTTGGGGGTCTGGACTGCATCTATCAGACCGACAGCAGCATTAAGGCCCAAGTACGGAGTATTAATGCAGCTCCTAATTAGTTCGATAGTTGATGTATATCGGTCAGTCAATATCATATCCACATACCAAGTTGCTTCTTTTCAGCGGTCAAGATCTCGCCTGCAGACATGCCTGCATACTCAGCCCTAATCAATGTTGTTGAGAAAGAGCCAGTAAGCTGACGATGGAAGAA
>NC_030986.1:4823691-4927337 GCF_000149955.1 Fusarium oxysporum f. sp. lycopersici 4287
CTATTTTTTACCAGCGCTTCATCTCAACTCACATGTGAACGGGGGCATGACAGTCAAGGTTCAGGCTCATGGACCACCGAAATTGGACGTCATTCAACGAGCATCAAACACCCTGGGCAGCATACCCACCTGAGAGGGAGCCTAGACGAGGAGGGCTAGAGCGTAATCTCAATCTTGTACAATTGGCCAGGGTGAAATTCTTCGAAAGCTTCCATGCGACGTTCTATACCAGGATTTGCTGTGGAACCCCAACAAAGAACCAGCCTTTCTCCAGCTTCACCTGTTTCACACTGCTTGGCTGACGAGGCCGTCTAAGCCGTTCTGCCAGCCAAGATGGGTGTCGACCACTGCATCTTCCAATAATTGCCTGTTTTGTCAAAATGAATAACGCTACGAAGGTGATGGCTGCCACGGAGAAGATAAAATCAAACGGCTCGGTAACCGGACTCGTTGGAATGAATCAGTACAGACTTTACTTACTGGCTGGTCTGGACTTGATTTTCGCTGTAGATTTTTGACGTCGACGGGTTTCGTTTTCCTGAGTTGCTCTCCTTGGAGAACTAACCTAGAGTTTTGGTGCGCCTCCACGGCGGAAGCCGGTTCCTAAGATTTACACTGGCGGTTGATAGCGCTGGGCCAAAGTACACGCCGGCTCATGATACTCGTGGCCTTTGGACGCATCAATTGGATACCCAGTACCGGTAACAGTCAGTTTTGAGTTGACTGCATCGAACATCACATCTTGGGGCTGCTGGCTGTGCTACATTGGCAGCCTGCTAGGCAGCCCAGCTGATCTCTCGATATCCAATAGAAGGTTGATAATGCGCCGTAGGAAGCAAGGAATCGTCATAATGGGCATTTACAAAGTGCCCCCGTTATTGCTTTTTTGGGGTCGGCCGGCATTCAAAAGTCCAATGGGCGTGTCGTACAAGCAGATGATTGAGAGTGTCGTATTGGTAGAGACTAGGCTGGGCAGTGAGAGTAAACTGCTGTGCTGTACGAACTAATTGATGCACATTTGCATCTGCAGCATCGGTGAGGACAAACACAATACCTACCCAGTAGAGACTGAAAATGTGGCCGAGCACATTGCATTTGTGCTACTGCATGCACAGGGTTCAGGATGGGTATCAAGAGACAGCATGTAATTAATTGTGAGTTGCAATATTAATTAATTATTGAATGAAATGGTGGATTTTACTGAATTACTGGGCGCTTTGTTGTGCGACAGGGGCCGATTACTGATGACTTGGCTTGATTGCTGTAAAGGGACTCCATGTCTTGTTATTCTATGCCATCGACCGTTTGCTTGTTTCAATTTCCGTATTTCTATTTTTTGTCACTGTCCGTTTTAGCAAGAGGCTTGCCAATGAAAAGGAGACAATATAGGAGGTGTATCGTATTCTCTTACACCGCACCAGAATAGCTGGAGAGAAAACCCAAGGCTCGGCTGTCAATTAGTCGACTGCCCGCTTGCTTCAGGTGTCCGGCGGGCTCTGGTACCTAGGGCCAAAGTACCTCGACTGACGTATCTACCTCGTACGAGAGAGCCTTAGCTCCATCCTGACCTCCATTTCACATTTCAGCGTGGCATGGCCCACGGCACGGCATGGGTATAGGGGGTGTGTCCTGGAGCGGGTCCTCATCATCTCCTGGAGGGCTGAGGGCGTGCATGCACACCCCCTAATTCTCTTCTCTGGCCCCCCCTGTCTCTGTCTCCAAGTGGTGCCCTGTGTCTTGCGCCCTGGCTGCCCTGGCTGGGCTGCTTCACCTCAGATTACCTTTTGGCTAGGAGCTTGAGCTGGGCTGGAGGCACAAACCAAACACCAGACTGCCCTGGCCAGGAATATTAAAAGGGCAGCGACCTCCCTCTTCCCCACGACCGATCATTCACATCATCAACTCAATAAGAATCTATTCAGGCATTCACTCTTGGCCTCTACTAGCTCACTTACATCAACTCAACTTACAAACACTCGAGCACTTACACAACAACTACCACTACTACTTACTACTACTACTGCTACTACTTGATCGATACACTCGGATCAACTCAACCACCAAACAACATCTACATCTGGAACTGAGCCATCTACACTCGGTTCTCAAAATACAACAACTACTATTCGAAGCTATATCTTCAAACTACCATCAACATGCCTGCTCAACGACCTTCGCAGCTTCCTCCCTGCCCTGGCCCCCCTCCCAACCGACCTCTGCCTGCTCTTCCCAAGCGAGGTTAAAGCATATCGACAGTATCGACAGTTAAACCAGCATCTGTCTTGGGTTTCAGCCTCTTCTCCGGGATCACGCAACCACCAATACATGACACCAACAGGCAGGCTCTTGGCTTCAGCTTTTGTCGTCGTCGGTTACACAATGGCAAAGGACAAGGTTCGCCCGGCTCTTGCGACCTCCCGCGCCGCATATGCACATGCGAACTACGACTGAACCCCTATATGCACATAATCTATCATAATCACTCTGGGTTTTGGTATGCAAGCCGCCTGCATGCAAAACACTACCGCTTTTCGACTTACTCATCCGTCAAATCAGACAACCTGCTTTTACCGGATCTTCCTGGCCACTTTTGCCCAGGCATTTCGCGACCCGGTCAATTCACCAACTTCGTCCCTTATGGCTGGACCGACCGGACTCTTCAACTTCACTTCTTTGCGTGCGCCCTTCACTAAGCGCATTATCGTTACAATACCCTATATCACACTATCTAATAACCCTTTTACCCTTTCTCTACTTCGTTCATCACTATTTGGGAGGAATTTGTTCCACGGTCTTTCAAGGGAACTGTATCAATAGACAGGCATTATCACGGCGTCTCACAACATACACCGCATTGTTCCACTATCTTTGGCATTGCGCGCATGTGGGCTTATTGTTTTTATGATGAACACGTTGGTTGGGAACATAGATATCATTTGGGATGGGGGTTGGCTATTTACACCCGATTATCCTCTGGAGCAAATGGGATTACCTTATGTTTATGTCCACTGATCACTCAGTGTTGACGGAAATGGAACGAGATACCAGGATACTTTTTACGCGAACTCAATCAAACTTGAAATTGCCACTAAACAAACAAGATTCAAAAGAGTGACCTTTGTCTCGCAACGATAACTTAGTATGGCTTCCCTTCTTTTTTTTCTTGCTTCCCGTGTCTCTCCTTTTGCGAATCTCCAGACCCGAGAATTGCTTGGCGGATGGACCACTCCAGGGCCTGATGCCTTAAAAAGCGAAATGTCAATTGCGTTTCTCAAATTACCATGTCCCCCTGTCTCGATAGCGCCTCGTGATCTTTAGTATCCTTGTCCAGTAGCTCCCTTGCATCGTACAATCTTTGTCATTGTTCATTAACTTATGCCTGAGCTGGGTTTGGTTCATGGGCATTGCCAGGCACAGGCACAGAAACAGCAGTTCGCTTCCCGACATAGCAATTCTCACCCTTTGATGCCTACGCCGCGCTTCTGCAGCGTCGATCCGAACAGCTGACGCTCGCCTCAACAACAACTGAAACTTACAGGGCCCCTTTACCAGGGGAACCTGACTGCTTGCGCAATACATTACTGCGGCTGCCCTGAAATGTCTAATGATAGTAGTGATAATTGCCATGTACTATCATGTCTTACCCGTCTTCAACTGCGGCCGGACTTGCCGTGGCTTACAAGGTAAGAAACCCGGCGCTGATCGCCTCCTATTCCCCAAGTTGGAGATGTCACCGGGGTGAGGGGTAGACAAAGACAAGATTCATCAAATCGTCATCTTTTAGAGAGAAAAACTCGCTCGCTTCGCTTAGTAGTTCCCCTCGAAGTGTGATCTGATCTCCCCCTAAAAGAGCGACCTAACGTTAGTACAAGGTACGGCACACTGTAACTCTTGGTGCGGAATGGCATCGGAATTAGATCCAATGACAATCCAGAAACATTAGTGTTTTTCTTTGTCTTTTATGTCCGGCCCTGAGCCGGCGCGACGCCAGTGGGAGCCTCTCAGCCTTCACAACCGCAATTGGTTTGTTGGCCGACCCTATTCAAGTTGGTTGTCATCGATTCCTAAGCAAAGAGTGAGACGGGCTGATAGTTGGGTTCCAAGTCCAAGGTCGAGAGCTAGCCAACATGTTGGGATGATTCATGATTGGTACCAGCTGAAGGTGAAGAAATCCAAGTTCATGGTATTGGAGTCTTTGGCTTGTAGTAGTTTGCTTGCTTCAATTGTTTGGCTCTGCCACTCTCACAGTGAGAATCATTAAAAAAGACGACCGTGCACATCGAAAATGATGAAACAGGCGGTCACGCCCATCAAAGCTATGAGGCTGCTTGTCTTTGACATATTTGGATCGTCTAATCGCCATGTGGCGAACATGGCCAAATCTTTTGCTCCATCACCTCGTCATGTTCCTGTGCCTGTCTCAGAAGATTGACGATCGCTGTCAATGTCCGTTCTGTTACCGCTTCAGGGGTACGGGTGAAGATTACCGACAAAGCCCTGATGTCCGTCGAAATAAGGAGTTGGACGAAGATCACTCGTTACCATCGGCCCAATTACGCAATGGATGAATGGCACAAGCTAGCTGTAGTGAGCAGTGATTAGTGGTGCCTCAATACCTATAGTTTAGGCTTTGTGGCATCGTACCCTTCCGCTCTGCTCTGGCGGTTGGTGTAAGTTTGTTGGTGAGACGTTCCGATCGATGTGGCTCATATCGACCACTAGTATTTGAGAGCAGTTGTTGAAACACCAACGTACATACCGTGATCATTCAGCTCTCGTTCATCTTATCTGTCTCCGAAACTCTGGGTTCTTGTTGGGCATTGGTTCAGCCAACAGCGAAACAACGCTGTGAGGGTTGGTATGCAGATCAGACCTAGTTGTCAAAGTATGTATCCCGGATAGGAATATGATATTTCTCCAAAGTGGGTATAAATGGCTTCAGGGACTCAGAACGAGAGAGTCAGTCATTTTGACCAGCCAAAGCCGTTTCCATGACATGAAAAGCCAATGGCAATGATATGCCAGATCAAGATAGTCTTCGGGCTCGAACCTGGCCGACAGGACGGGAGGCTGTATCATGTTAAAGCCCGACCCGATGGTGTGAAGGCTAGACAAAAAACAATACAAATAGCCGGATTGAACTACTGAGAGAATTTAGAGTTCTGTCGTATTAAACTTAACCTTCACGATGCAGTATTTTGTCACTTACAGATGAATTATGGAGTAGAGGGTTCCCGCTATGATACTGGGCGCCAAAATCAATCACGTGGCTACGCGCTGTCACTCATAGCGGGCGGGGCACTCTGCTAGGCGCTGCCAGGCTAGTCGAATAGAGACAAGAACAACCACAAGGCTGGCGTTTGTGAAGCCTTCAAGAGTTCCCCGACCTCGAGGATCAACTAAGTTTTACTTGGTGATATTGGCGTATCGCCACGAGATCTATCACAAAACTTTATACCATCTCTCCGCCTCAGACTACCGCGCGCTTCCGTTACTGCGGACTGAATCCGCAATCATACACCTTTGCTTTCGGAGCACATGACGTCCGTGGTATAACTACAGACAACCTGGGATAGCTTCACAGCCTGATCGTCGGACCCTGGCCCAGCCCATGTTAGACCTTCACGTATGGGGCTCCGCCTTTGGCCTCCCGTCCATTGACCCCGAGTGCCTTGCTATCATCACATACCTGCATAGCAGCCTCCCTGTATCAGCCTGGCGCCTGATTCCAAGCAACGATCCTTCCATCAGCCCGTGTAGTATGGCTTACCATTGCCGTTGCCTTGACTGAACCCTGTCTTGCTGACCGTTGTAACCAGATACACTACCAGCATTGTATGATGAGGGCGTATGGGTATCAGGCTTCGGTCCTATTGTCGAGTACTTGACTGACAAGTCCATCGGTGACAATCTGGATGCTGGCCTGACCGACATTCAGCAGGCTGACCGTATTGCATATGCTGCCTTCTTGTCTGCGCACGCTGCTCCATTGCTGGATCTTTCACTCTATGTCTCCGCTGCCAACTGGTCAGCCACAACTCGGCCCGCCTTCAGCACTCTATTATCCTTCCCATTGACATGGACAGTTCCGCCACTGCTCCGTGCCGAGGCTGTTAAACGTGTTGAGCACCTGGGCTTTGCTGATATGGATACCGACTTTGACCCTAATGGCGGCCTTCACCTATCCTCCGGAAGAGATGCTTTACCAGAGACATTCCGAAGGCACATTCCTGTGAGGACAAAGAAGACGATTCATGAAGAAATGACCCCTGAACAAGCAGTTCTTATAAGGTTGTATGGAATCACAGAAGACTGTCTCACTGTGTTAGATGATTTCCTTGAGGGAGGGCCCGAGGAGAAGATGCATGGTTTCTTCAACGGTACAGAAATCTCATCTTTGGACTGCTTAGCCTTTGGCTATCTCGCCTTGATGCGTGATGCTCCCGTACCAAGATCTTTCTTAAAAGATTGGCTCATGAAGAAGACACCTCGGTTGTCCACGTTTGTTGACGGTATGAAGACAAGATGTCTGGACAAGTCCAAACCCTTGCCGTTGGTTGAGCCTGGTAATAACACCGTATTACGCATTGGAAGCCGAACTCTTGACAGCATCCTTCACAACGTTCCTGGTCTGGGTGATGAGTATGCGACCGAAGTGCGAAGACGTGCTGAAGGAGGTATCACTGGCATTGATGCCAGATCCCTCATGTTGGCATTGAGTCTCCTTGCCACAGGTGCAGCTCTTGGCTATGGCTACCACACATACAAGGCACTACAGCCATTTGGATCACGGATACAAGTGTGGTATTCACACAAAAACTATTCGAAACTCAGCGAGTTTGGTGCGCTGGGCTCCATGTTGGGCAGTGTATTAGGAGGATCAGTGGAAGCACCTAGACCATCTCATCCGTCAAACCAGGCTCGGTTTGTCGAGACCGATACAGACGTGGACTAGGAATGATGATAACAATGTAAAATTATTGTACATTTATGTAATAGACAAACCACTTCCAAATACCCTCTGTCAGAGGGATAACCCCAAAGGATGTTCCCTTCCCGTGATCTAGATGTTGCGAGCTATTTATCATAAATTTCCCCAAGGCTTATCAGACCCATTGCCACTTAGTGACTTCACATCTCTTTGTGCCATGATTTATATCTGTCTGATCTCTTTGCCAACCATCTCAGGTCGCTCAATTTCCCACTCATCTCGCAAGACGGCGAAAGTGAGATCTGTCACCAGCAGACTCTGACCCAAACTCCACACAAGAGTGATGGCATAGAAGAAATTGGCATTGCCGCTTCCTGCATAGATCCAGAGGTGGTAAAAAGCTGGCCCAAGGAATGTCGCGTACAGCAGCGTAGAGGTGGTAACAAAAGCGTACCGCATAAGGGGGAAAACATGTCGGAACAGTGGGACCACAGACAAGAAGAGGCTGGCATCTGCAAGCGAAGGATAAGGCTTGAAGATTGAGAAAATGCCCAGTAGGATGGTCAAGACAGCCAAGGGCTGGGGGCGGAGACGGATAGAGAGGGCTGCAGGATAGGCTGCAAGATGCAGCCAGAACACGCCAAGGAAGAAAGCCCTAAACGAGTCAAACATCTCAATGAAGAAATACCACCACAGTCCCACGTTAGGTGTGAGATCCGATAAGGTCAATTGGATGCCATATGTGCGAGCCAGGAACTCCCAGGAGTTGTTGGCAAGCAAAAAAGACATGCCCAATAACGAAACCACGCACCCCAGCACAACAGCTACGTTAGTAGCTGCAAACTTAGTGATGCAAGCAATCCGACGCTTCTCAACTTGGCAATCATAGGCAAGGAGGACAAGCGGAGGGAGGAGCAGGATAGGATACATAGACAAATAAGATGCGAAAGAGATTGCGACCATGGCGTTGAAAGGAGATCCTTGGATAGCTTTGGCGATGGCAAGAAGAATGGCGCAGTTGGTGAAGACGCCTGTTGATCGTCCTATACATGTCGCGATGGTGTATGGGTTGAACAAGAAGCTGGCGCCTATTAGTTCTGATACACGAAGTTCTGAGTCAAGATATCCCTTACCCAGCAGCAATTGCAGCACTACCAAACTTATTGGCACGGCGCGGCGATGTAAATAGCTTCGAGTTGCCCGCAACACCCGATTCGGCAATTTTATACAGAGCGTCGGCGCTGAGGAGGTCGACGGCGATGTAGAGTAGGTGTGTGAAGATGGGCCAGCTCTTTACGTTGGGGAGTAGCGAGAACAAGGGCAACAGAAGAGGAGCCTGGTGGAAGACACCACCATCGTATGGCGAGACATTGTTCGTATATAGGAATAGACCTTCTTGTACTTGGGGGTTTGTAAGTACCTAAGCTACATTCGATGCTCGTTATGCGACGACCGGTTGAGACTTACATCGCTTGAAGCTTGTGACGGGGGTGGATATCTCGACGCGACCTGTTAGGAGATCGGGCAGGCCAGGGAAAGCAAGGAATAAGATAAGTCGGAGCAGGGCAGCGCCGGCGAACACGCTGGCTTTGCCTCGCAATGTCATTGTGTCTGACATTGCATCCCCTCCAGCAAATATTGTTGGTATAAACAGCTCTGGAGGAGGTTCGCGATACAGTTGAATTGGAGGCCACTTGGCTGGTTGAGCTCCCGTCCTTGCTTGGCGGCCCCTCCACCTTCGGGATGTACCTGCGACGGGAGAGGGGCCGCTGGAAGAGCCGCTGGAGCTTTTCGCCAGAGCTCGATAACAGCTCCACTATATTCGCTGGATTGGCGATGCCAGGCGCTGCAAATGCGCTTAAGGGTGCTGAACATTGCCCCCGGGCGGTGAGCGGCCCATCACCCAATGAAAAGTCTCCATTTGTGGTCTAGTCCATACTAGCGCCAGATCAAGGCGGTACAACCTGGCATAAAATTTCATGTTGGAAAAAAAAGTTGAAAGATTGTTAGGAAAAAGTGCCCCGCTGGTTTCGCAGAGAGATACAATCAACCACCAACACTATCACATCTCCAATTAACAATGCCTCGGATAAAGAAGAAGGGAAAGGCCGGCGCGGCCAAGAACTACGTTACTCGAAACCAGGCGATTCGAAAACTTCAGATCAGCCTTCCCGACTTCCGAAAGCTGTGCATTTGGAAGGGAATCTATCCTCGCGAGCCCCGAAGCAGAAAGAAGGTTTCCAAGTCTTCCACCAGCTCGACTACCTTCTACTACACCAAGGACATCCAGTATCTGCTCCACGAGCCGCTGCTTCAGAAGTTCCGCGATCAGAAGGTTCTTGAGAAGAAGATCTCTCGTGCGCTCGGTCGAGGCGATGTCACCGACGCCGCTCGCCTAGAGGGCAATGCTTCGCGACCTGAGAAGACAGGAAAGCCTCGCTATACTCTTGACCATGTCATTCGCGAGCGCTATCCCACATTTATTGATGCGATCCGAGATCTTGATGACTGCTTGTCAATGCTCTTTTTGTTCGCCAACTTGCCTTCCACCTCCTCGGTTCCCGCTAAGATGATTGCCCGTTGCGAGCGCCTGTGCCTCGAGTTCCAGCACTACCTCATTGTGTCGCAGAGCGTTACCAAGTCGTTCCTCTCCATCAAGGGTATCTACTATCAGGCAAACATCCAGGGCGAGGAGGTCCTCTGGCTGGTTCCTTACAAGTTCAACCAGCGCGTCGTTGGCGATGTCGACTTCCGTATCATGGGCACCTTTGTTGAGTTCTATATGACCCTCCTCGGCTTCGTCAACTTCCGACTGTACACCTCTCTTGGCCTCAAGTACCCTCCCAAGTTCGACCAGGCTAAGGATGAGGCTGGTGCTGAGCTCGGCGCTTTCACCCTCGAGGGCAAGACCTTGGTTGGTGCCGACGAGAAGGAACAGAAGACATTGGAGGCTGCTGAGCACAAGCCCGACCCCAAGGTTCAGGCTGCTGTCAACAAGGTTATCAAGAAAATCAAGGGCAACGATGACGATGAGTCGACAACAACGTCCGAGAACCAGGTTGAGGGCGAGGACCAGGAGGCCGGTGTAATTGATAAGTTTGAGCCTGCAGTCTCTGGTGGCGATATTCTGCCCCAGCCTTCTAACACTGGAAACAACCCCAACAGCCTCTTCTCCAACCTCACCATCTACCTGTCCCGCGAAACCCCACGACAACCCCTCGAATTCCTTCTCAAGTCTTTTGGCTGCAGGCGTGTTGGCTGGGACGCCGTTCTCGGCGATGGCGCTTTCACCACCAACGAGCTTGACCCTAATATCACTCACCAGATCGTTGATCGACCTCCTATCCAGGCCTCTGCTGAGGATGAGGCTGATGGCGACGACAACCAGACATCACAGAAGCTTGCTGCCAACCGACGAGTTCCAGGACGAACATACATTCAGCCTCAATGGGTTTGGGACAGCGTCAACGACGGCGAGCTGAAGGAGCCTCATCTGTATGCTCCTGGAGCTGATCTTCCTCCCCATCTGAGCCCCTTCGTGAGGAACGTCCAGGGTGCATATGATCCCACTGTTCCTCTGGAGGAGCAAGAGCCTGAGGCTGAAGCCATTGAGGCTCAGAGCGATGGCGAGGATGAGGTTGATGATACTGCTGAGGGTATGGATGTGGCTGATTCTGATGAGGGAGAGGGAGAGGGCGGCGAGGACGACGAGTTTGGCGGCTTCTCTGCAGACGAGCAAGAAGAGGACGAGGAAGAAGATGATGCCGAGCAACGGCAAGACGAGCTTGAGGCTGAGCTCACTGGTGGTGCTGTTAAGCCCAAGACAACGAACGCCAAGGCCAAGGCTAAGGAGGACGCTCGCAAGGCCCTCTCCAAGAAGGCTCGCGAGGAGGCTGAGGATCTGGAGCGTGCGAAGGGTATGCTCAGCAAGAAGAAGAGAAAGCTGTATGAGCAGATGGTGTACACAAACAACAAGAAGAGTGCTGAGGACCAGAAGCTACGGGCCAAGAGGAGAAAGTTCGAAAAGGAAAAGGCCACCAAGGGCAAGGCCAAGGCTTAGGCGTAATGTTAAGGCACTGTTTTATACCATTCCTATAGATTTTAAGCTGTACGCGATTAAAAGCATTTATTGAGTTGGTTGTACGCAAATCTGTGTTGAGAAAATGCTGTGTCGGTGAATGTTGTCTCAGGTGGATAACCTGGCTTTTACTTTGCGACGCACCTCTGAAAAACTTGAACTTCTCAACTCACCACAAATACTGGCTCAACCATCTTGGCAGAATACTACACACGGATAATGTGATTCCTGGAGATTAATCTACATCTGAGTAATTATATTTACACATCATTGTTACCCGTCTTTCCGCCAAGATGGAAGCAAGCGCTACCACCTGGGAGTTAGACAGCGATGAGATCGCATCTATCGCCTCTGAGGACTTGCACGAACATAGACCGAATCGCTGGGCGGGCGCTAAATCGACATGGCGCACTCTGACGGAAGAGGACAGACTGCTCTGGCAATCAATGAAGCAGATTAAAGATCAGGATCTCGCGGTGCATTTATACAATGCTTTTGCGCTAAAGCGACGAGGCCGAAATCCAGAGACAGCACAGGATTTAGTCGTCAGAACAGTGAGTCGATATCATCTTTTATACCAGAAGTGGAATGCACTGACGATGGAACTTAGGAATCTGGTGAAGAAGGTGTTTGGGCACCGGCCAAGGCATGGACTGCATGGCCGCTCAAACATAAACATGTGCCCAAAGAGTGCTTCACCAACGAACAGCACGACGAAGATGACCATTTTACATTTCGCAGAGAGGAAGAGATACTCCCCAGTACTGAGCTTGAAGAAGAAATATCTGCCACTATCTTGAGAACTGCCAAGCGTCGGTTCCGCAGGAGGAAGAGCAAGATGGCCAAACCGTCCATCGAAGAAGATTCCACGCCTCTATATAATGAGAGTGGCAACAGCACACCTGATCCTTTGTCACGCGAATCTTCTGCCAAGCTTGAGACTGATGAAGGCAAAGAAGAAGATGAAGACGAAAAGATGGCTGTCGATGAACAAGATGGTCGGCGTACACGACGTAATCCCAAAACTTATGAACCAGTCGAGTCTACCAACGACGAGGTATCCTATGCCCTTTTACGTCCACCAACACGACACATTTTATCACAGCTGGACAATACACTAAAAATACTTCACAATTCACGTATTACAGGCATGAATTATCTCTCTGATTCTTCAACTGAAGAGGAGTCAGATAACCAGAGCCAAAGTGGACAGAAGAGATCTCGTGGTCGTCCGCGAAAAATTCTACATGAGGTTGATACATCTGCATCTACCTCACCAGCGGGAGCTGGTAAAACCAGCAGACGAGGTCGCCCCCGAAAAGTCCATATCCCTCATGCTGGAGAATCACATGAAGAGATGCTTCAACGTGTTGCTCGTGAATCTCATCGAAAGATCCCCTCGACGCTTGAAGACAGAGACGCAGCTTTTGAGGAGTGGATCCGCAAAGGTGACGAGATCATTGAGCGAGAGCGATCACGATCTCTATCGTTGAAACGAGCAACTTCTCAAGGGGCAGAGACGGAGGAGGAATCAGTACCAGGAACAAACGCTGAACGTAAGCTCTTAAGATGGGGCTTGCGTGATTGGAGCGATGTGCTGGGCGCAGCTGCTATAGCAGGTTTCTCAGGCGATGTCATTGCGAGAGCGACACGAAGATGCGCTGATTTGTTTGGTGAAGGAATGGTAGTGAGGACGCTGAAGGAAGTGCCTGCCACTAATGATAAAGGCACCACTTCCGTCGAGTATCGTCCTGAGCCTATCCAGCTATCCTACTCGGATGAAGAAGCCAATGACGAAAGCGATGATGCCGCAGATCTCATACAGCGTCGTATCGCATCCCGTCAAGCCTCTCTCGCATACTCAAGTCGCAGCCCAGACTCCGTTAGAAGCCCCAGCCGTCACTCAACACGCTCTCCAGGACCATCATCAGCCGCCCGGTCTCCAAGCTCCCGCTCCAACTCTGCAGGTGGAATGTTATTTTGTCCAATTCCCTCATGCGACCGCGCTGCACAGGGTTTCGCACGCAAAGCAAACCTTCGACGGCATATGGAGCTTATACACCAGGGACAGACGGAAGAACTTGACAGTGACGAGGAGGTTGCAGGTGGCGTACATGTGGATGGCTTCCTCAAGCCTATTGTGCCGGGAAGGGGCTGGAGAGGCGAGGACACTATTCAGAGGAAGAGGAAGAGATTCTACGGTGATAAACCTGGGATGAGCCGTGAGACGAGTTATGCCGAAGAGGATCTGTCCTCATGAAACAGGTGTAATTCAGAGTGCCACTATTGTTGAACGACCTTCTGGCCTAGTAATGAGGGAAAAGGTTTGGTTGATTCATACATTGCTCACGGCATGCATGGTACAATGCGAATATCTAGTACAAAAGAATAAATAATTTCATATCTGATGGTCCTCTCTTTTCCCTTCTCTAGCTGTACGTGCCCCCCAGATGAAGAAGATAAATAGGTAACAAAAGATTACATGCAGGTAGAAGAAACAGCAAAAGAGAAACTCCGGTACAGGGAATCGAACCCTGGGCTCCGCGGAACTGATCTCTCAGGTTATGAGAGCGCGAAATGTTAGCCACTACACCATACCGGACGGTGACTTGTTGAGAAGAGTCATTGCAATTTGATGCCAACAACGCAGAGGCACTCATACCAGTAAAGCTCGACGTTTGTTTAGCTGAGACCGAAGTAGTTCAGAGATAATGCAGACGGGAGGTGCAGACGAGAGAGACCATAAGAATGTGAATAGCATTCATTACTTTAATTGTCTAAAAGTCAAAGGGTATCAAGTACTCAAATAACCCTACAACGAAAACCCAGACAACAGTGCTGGGAATCGAACAATGAAGAAAACCATCCATAGCGATGCTTCCTTACAACACCCTAAACTCCCAGATCCAAAAGGCCCTACGAACAAAGGAACAGTGACAGACAGTATATAAGAGGTTTAGTTGAGCCTTGGACTCTTTCTCCTAGACAGGCTCTCCTCAAGCGCGGTTGGAAGCATATTCTCGCCGCCCTCAGAGATGATGGGATCCCTGACTCCAACCTTCTTGGCGCTGCGAGTCACACGCGTGCTGCGCTTAAACAGTGGCAAAGTGCGCTCAGGGGGCATGGATATAATGCTGGCGCGAGGATCGAAGCCGATGGATCCAGTTGTGTGATTTGGTACATTGGGGTTCACTTCACGAAGGCTTCCGGCCAGACCTATGTGCTCAGGGGCACTAGCATTGGACATGCGAGAGGGCGGAGGTCGGACTGGGGATGTCATCATTTTCTGAGGGCAGTCAAGGTCGGCAAAGACCATGGTACCATCCCTGTCAGATGCGTCACGATCCTTGGTTGGTGTAGAAACCTCGTCGATGCGTGAAATGATGAGATCGTGATCTTCAGTGCGAGGAAGGTCAGTGGGGTAATGATATTGGACCTTGGCTGGTGTTTCACCAGTTGGCTGGTATTCTTGGAGGGCCGCGCGAGTGATGTCTTCGCGCAAGTTAGCCAGAGGTTGGCAGAGCTGATCATTGAGTGGCTCTAGGCCATCTTGAAAATCACCAAGATCGAGCTCCATCTCCTCGCCCAAGTTCTTGACGCGGTCAAATGTAGACTTGAAGTGCGATGAAATGTTTCCGAAAGACTCCTCAACAGTATTGGACAACGATTGAACGGACACGCTATGAGACTCATGGTGATGGCCGTTCTCAGTCTTTGCACGGCTGACAAAGTCGTCTAGGGCTTCCATTTGAACATCGAGATCCTTGATTTGCTCGTCGACAACACGAACAGTCTCGGCATGAACAGACTTGGCAGTAGCTTGGATGGAGCTGCTGTGGTCATTGGCGGCTGTCCAGTCATCCTTCAACTTCGTCTTGAGCTGCTCACGAGACTTCTTGACTTCGTCCAGTAGCTCACCCTCCTTGACATCCCACGTTGACATACCCTCGCCATATGTATCGACGGCCTGCTCCAAGTTGGTGCTGGTGGCCGTGATGCTCTTCTGAATCTGGGAAGCTCTGTCGTGAAGCCGTGACTCCTGAGCGTCGGCATGGGTGTTGATAAGAGCTGTTATTTGAGTCATGAGCTTCTGACGTTCATCAACGGCTTGGCGACGCTCCTCCACCAGGGCATCTTGAATTCGCGAGGAGATTGTAGCGTTTTGTAGCACAATCGTGTTTGTTGCTGCTTGGAGCTGTCGCTTGAGGTTGTCGCACTCAGCTCGCTGAGCAGTGATGTGCTTAACAAGATCCTCGAAGGTGGACTTGAAGTCTTTTCCAATAGCACTGTAAGAGTTGTGAAGCTGTAACCTGTCAGAATATGGTCTCTAAAGCTGTAACACAGAAGCTTACCTGTCCGTGGAACGCAGTCATCTCATTCAACATATCTGCCGCTATCCTCTCGGCAGAATGAGAGATAGACTGCAGGCTCTCGCCCATTCGCTCCTTGACCGTGTCACGAACAACCTTGATCTCCTCCAAAACCTCGTCCATATCCTCCTTCGACTTTTGCTTCGACTGGAGTAAGTCTTTCTTCGACTGAGTGAATGTGCTCAAGTGCTCATCGAGGAAAGTTTGTGTAGTCGATAGCTTACGCAGCTCCTCATCTACAAAGTTCTCCATGCGCTGTCCGACACTTGCAATATGTTCTTGCTGCTCCTCCTGGAACTCATTGATTCGACGCTCGACCATGGAGGTAACATCAGCAACCTGATCTTGAGATGTTGTCCATGTGTTTCGGTTGATCGACTGAAGATCCGACTTTCGCTTGTTCTTGGCATGAAGACCACCAACATCACGGACTGTCTTATGCAGCTTGTTGATGAGCTCTCCACCAACCTCGGTAAGCTTCTGCTCCGTCTTCTGGTGTGCTTTTCTGATCTTGGTTTCCTCAGCAAGTGACTTCCGTGTTGCAGAAAGAACAATCTCGGTTTGGTCCAACACTTCCTTGGTATCGTCCAGCTGGGCTTTTGTGCCCTCGTGATCCTTCTTTAGTCCCATGAACGTAGACTGTAGGCTGAACAGCTCCTGGACCTTGTTGCGCAAGTTGTTTTCCAGGGTCTCAAGCTTGGCAGCCTGTTCCTCGTTGACGATGCGGCGAGATTCGCTCTGAGCCGTCATCTCTTCGTAGGCTTCGTTTGAGAGATAGACACCGTTGCGTTGGCGAGTAGCGATAAGCTCACTCTTGAGCTTCTCGATTTCCATAGTGAAGTCCCTGAGCAGTGTCTTCTTCTCAACCATAGGGTTGAGCTGGGGCTTGTTCTTGATGTTCTTGGCCCTGAAGGCATAGTCGAGTGTTGATATGGTCTCTTCCAGGTTACTCTTGGCGGGAGAAATGGTTGCAATAATGCAAGTCTTTGTTCTACCACCAAGTGAGTCCTGTAACAAACGAGTCAACTTGGACTCTCGGTAGGGAATATGAGAGCTGCGGTCCACAAGCGCGTTGATGACTCGACCGAGAGTCAAGAGTGACTTGTTGATGAGGCCAGCCTCCGCAGCACGCTTGTTCTCAGCTCCTGATCGCTGAATGTTCTCACTTCCAGCCAAATCGACGAGGTTCAGCTTTCCAGCACTAACAAGAGCATCCACGCCGTGCTCGTTCGGCTTTCGGACATATGTGGTAATGGTGAAGACCGTGTGACTGCGAGAACTTAGATCATTGCACTTTGTAGCAGCAACCTGGCGTTTCAAACTGCCGTCCTGGAGCACTTTGACACCCTCGGTAGCGCTCTTGATGTGCTTCTCCTCCATGCCCTGAACAATGGTGCTGAGATGGCCTCGTCGTGAAGTGTCGTCGAAAATCTTGAGCTTGTTGCCCTCGTCGGATGAAAGCAGATCGCGGAGTTCTTCATTGTAAAGTTCAATAAAGGAGCACTTGATGGTACTCTCGGCGTTCTCAAGCTCGAGCTTGTTGAACAGTGTCTGTAGGACTCGAGGAATGATACCAGCTTCGTCTGAGAGCATACCCAGGGTGTCGGTCATGTCACCAGACATGGTATATGTCTTTCCTGTACCTGTCTGTCCATAGGCAAAGATGGTGCAGTTATATCCGGAGAGCATCTAAAACAGTTAATAACTAGATCTGTGTCCCGCATGCTCTTTCAACCCACCTCATCCAGAATTGGCTTTACTGTATCATCAAAAACCATGTTTTGATCCGCCGCCTGGGAAAAGACGCGATCAAAATTATATGAGCGGTTGCTCAAGGCATTGGAGCCCATTGACAACTCGACAATCTTTCCCTTGACCGCATCTGCCGTAACAACGACGTTGCTGTTCTCGCGGACCTCACGCTCGTTGCGTCCGCGACATCGCACAACGACCTGGATATTTGTCTCCTCGGCGCTAGACTCGGCCTCAAAGTCACGCTCCTTGCGCTTAGTTCCGATGGTATTAACAGTGTTTACTGAAGCGATAGATCCAGTCGGTGATACGGCGCCGTTGCGCGTCGCGAGCGATGAGCCATATCGTGTCGGTGGTGCTCTTGACCCAGCTCTTACACTGGAGCGGCTGCTGTTGGCGGTGGCAGCGCGCACGCCTGGAGCCATGGCGATGCGGCTGTGCTCCCGATCGGAGCGGGTTGGGCGTGGAGGAGCCACGATGGGCAACTTTTTGTGGTTTCTATCGAGTTGACTCTGGTGTTGAAGGCTGTAGAAGAAGCCTCGAGGATGCTTCAGACGCTGCACATTCGCTTGATCGAGTATGAAACTAAAGGAGCAAAAATGTTTGAAACTTGTAGAACCTCGAATACGTTGACATTACAAGGAGGGGATGCCTGCATATAGTTTTGGTTATGATCGCGGCAGGGCTGTTTGACATAAAGTAAATAGTACAACTCTGTTGAACCATGTTTAGGTGGAACGGGCTAGGGTCAACACAAGCTAGGGCGTCCGTTGCCACGACAACCAGCCACCTCTAGCTCACCCGCCGCCTATCCTGGTCTACACTCAATGGAACTCTCACTAAAAGCGGTGAAAGTCATGTTACGATAGGTCATTATTTCATGTCTTGGGTGCGAGTATCATGATCTCCGTTGTCATCATGAGACACTTTGATTAGGTCCTCAGTGATTCAAGGTCAAACATAAACGGCATTACATTCCCGTATGGGGATAAATGCTCAAGTACGCCTTCTATGTAATACAAAAAATTAATCAAAACTCCAGGATTTGTAGATTCGTCTCATCATGAAGCGCTCTGTGAGGCTGATAGATTGCTATTCGGTATCCATCTTATTGTCATCGGCTTCTGACTTCGTCTCGGTCGCTGGAGCTTTGGTTTCCTCTCCCTTTTTCTCTTCCTCCTTCACATCAGAAGCCACTGTATCAGCTTTCTTGTCGTCCTCGGCTTCTTCTTCTTCCTTTAGCTTCTTGTGGGTTTCGCTTTCAAGGTCTTCGTCTGCTTCCCGTTTGGAGCCTACGCTCTCTGCGCCGGGGCTCCTGGCTTCACTCTCGCTCTCAGCATCTCCATCAGCGTCTACGTCGACCTTGCCCTCCTCGTCATCGTCATGTTTCCTGCCAACTGCCGCCTCAACATCGATCCCTTGCATTCCCATGCTACCTTCTGACATGAAACTCGTAGTTGTAGATTGAGGTCCGGTGTCGCTCATGCCGATCTCTTCGGGCCCTCTGGCATGGGGTATCTCGTCTTCTTCCTCATGTGGCTCTTCGTCCTCTTCCTCGTCCATCGTCATACGTTCTCCTTCATGAACCACTTCTTGGGCTCTTGACAGTTGGCTCACGGGGACCACGCCGGCTCTTTGCTCTTGGCGTAAGAGTTCTCCTTGTGTGACCCCTCGTGCATGCCCCGTAGATGGAATTCCGTTGACGCTGACTGAAACCGTCTCGATGCTTCCTACTCCATTGGGGCCCTCGATAGTCTCTGTGCTTTCACTGTGAATTTGAGCTCCCGGGGTGTCCTGTGAACTCTCCGGGCTGCGCCTCGTCAACCAAGGAATAGGCGTTAGCAGTGCTCCTCCCAGCGCTTCATCTGTGCCCAATGCTGCCGTTGTAGGGTTACTCCATGAGACTGACACTGCTGGATCCTTGGGGTCCTCGCCATTCAAATGCATCGAAGACATGTCAGGAATAGGCGGTGGCAGGGGATATGTCTTTGTGCTCGATGTCACCTGGACTACGCGATCAACGGCATGTAGATAAGGCGCTACTGCTCTATAATGCGCTCTGGGTCGTAAGATCAGCTCGGCAAGGCGCTGAATGGTGTGTGGGGGGTGTGTCTCAAAGGTCTCGAGATGTTTGGTGATGTCAATGACCATATCGGCCAGTTGCTTGGGTAGCGCACCATCAATGACTTGTGTAGCTGGAAGCGACTCGGTTGCAGCAGTTTCCTTGTTCGTTTCTTGAGACGATTCGGCTTGTGGTGACGCGGGCGCAGATGCTCGCACCTCGACAGGAGGCTGGTGAGTCGGTGGTGGAGGCGGTAGTTTAGGGATGGGGAATTCGTTGTGCGCAATCTGAAGCGGTCAGTCTCTAGGTCGAATCAATCGCAAAGCGACAGGTGGTAGTACCTTGTCAAGTCTGGCAATTATGTCACTGCGCACAGTAGGCCAGACGTCCCTATTGCAGTCAGGTTTTCATGTCCACATACGTGCATCCAGGTCTTTGAACTTACTTTTCCACAGTAGCGCCCGAGGCGAAAAGAGTGAGAGGTCCATTATCGCTATCGACCTCCATGTTATAAGTTGCGATAGAAATGTTAATGTGCGATGGTGTTGATCACCAAGTCGCGATCGGTCGCGATGCTTTGGTCAGTGGTGGGGTTGTAGATATGGGGGCATCTGTCCCGTTAGATGCATGTAAACTTAACCTACACCACACTGGCTAGGTACCTTAACTTAAGGTAGGTAATAGGGAACTACTTCGATCTACAAGTCTGTGAAGATCACATCGATAACCAATTCAAAAGAAGATGCTAATAGTGTGTGTTGATATTTTTGCTTTGGCAAGACAAGTTTGTGGTTGAAGGCATACAACATTCCACGTCAGGCGCACTTTCATCCAAGGACCTGGTTTATCCATAACTAACATCGACACAACGGTACCATGAAGGGAAGTGTTGAGGCGAAGCGAATTATCTTTTTATGGGCTCATCAATAAATACAACATCTCGTTTACTGAATACCATTAAGAATCTATCTATTATAACCTAAAAACCCAACGGAGAATACATCTTGGCCATAACCAGCCCGTTCTACGTTTAGAACTGGAACGGGTTATACAACCACTTTGACGGCTCAAACATTGCCTCAAACTTAATCCCATCATACGTTCCAATAGCACAACTTAGATCATGGAAACCCTCCAATCCCGTAACCGGTAGATCTTGCTCAGCATCAGTCTCCTCATGGAGCGCCCACCCACCCGTCATCGTACCGTTGCGCGTAAAGAAGATATCGACCTGCGGTTTAGGTCCACCAACAGAACGCAATGTCATGCCAATACCGTAAGTCTCTCCGCGCTTGAAAGGCTGAGTGAAATCGCGGCCACCCCAGCGATCGTTGACGTATTTGTGTCCGTCGTCACCATGTACCGCTAGACTTCCGCGATGCCAGCCTGGCATGCGGAATGAAGGATAGGGTAGCGCGGTGAAACCCAGGGCGATGAATACCTCAGGGCTGTCGCGCGCAAGCTTAACTTCGTAGTAGATAGTCTTGGGCTGGCCGAGGCGAACAGGGTCATGCTCAGTTACTGAGTAGAGAGGTGGATAACCAATAATGCAACGGTCAGGTGAGTTCTTCTTACTCCAACCTTGCCAATGTCCTGGTTCCATCCAAGTGAGCTTACCACTGAAGCCCACGGGTTCCATGAGGCGAATGTTGCCTGCCTGGAGAGCTGTCTTTCCAGTCTGGTCCAAGTTAATGGGTGCTGTCAATGGATACGACTGGCACCAATCCTCGCCAGCATTGGCCTCTTCCTCAGTAGCATTGCTTGTAGGAGACCTATCGTAACCGCTGAAGATAGCGGGTGGTGGTGGGAACAGTGAAGTATCCGGCACTGCCACTTCCCAGTCATGCTTGGGCGGAGGTCCAGGTGGTGGCGCGTAGTCTCCTCGGCCTGGTGGAGGCCCTAGAGGTGCAGAGTATGGAGGTGCATCATACTGCGCTGCGGCCTTGCCCGGCGGTGGTCCTAGAGGAGCAGAATATTGCTGCGATGAAGATTGACCAGGTGGTGGTCCCGGAGGTGGTGCAAAATCCGAGGCCTGTTTTCTGTCTGGGGGAGGTCCTGGGGGCGCAGAATAGCTAGACTCTCCAACATATTGATTTGGGTCATTTTGAGGGTTGTATTTGCTCTTCTTTACATCTCCTTGACTCTGAGAAGATGCCGGCCTCTGCGCGGGGTGAGGCGCAGGGTCATTATTCGCCTCTTTCTTGCTTCCAAAACACATGGCGATGATGATGATGTTGTTGAAATTAGGTATAGGACCTCAAGGTACATATGACGATGTTAAGCAGGGATTCAAAAGTGGGCACCTGCAACCACATATAAGCTTAAATCAAGCAGGATTCACGGTTAAATAGCAAAAAATTACCCAAGAACGGTTATTGGTGAGCAATTGAGGGTTTAAGAAGGAAGTCTATATAGGTATGTTTCCTTTGGTCTTTTGGCCTCCTTTGTTGACATCATGTTGGTTTAAAGTAGTGGCTGTGCCGCTTAATTTCCACAAACACCACGCCGCTTTGAGCTTACACAGCCCCTTCTGGTATCACGAGGCAGAAAGCTGAATTACGATACGCCAATACGCAGGGCATGATAAGTCAATGAATTGTATTGGGTTAGGCCACTATCGGTATTACTGTTACTTCTTTTAAAAAAAAAAACAAGTTGGGTTATCTTGTCAATTTGAGTTATTCTTTTCCCTTTGTAAGTTGTTAACTACTGGGCATCTCAGCCCATGATGTTACTACTCCGATATTTGGTGTGAGAAAGCCCCATCCTCAGCCCTCACCGACCGAGTTTCTATGACGCAGACTAGCTACCTCCACCCCACTCGCTGGCTTGCTGTTCATTGGGATAGAAGAAGGCTACAACAGCAATGATGATGTACACCGCACAGAGCAGAGCACCTTCAAGGTAATTGCTTCTTCCGTCCAGGACGAGGAAGTTGACAATAAACGCCGAAACGAACAGACAGACAGTCTCAAATAGTGTAAAGTAAAGAGACATGTCTTTGTCCATGATCCATCCGAGAATAACCATGACGGGAGTAAGGAGTAGAGCAATTTGAATGGAGCTGCCTACAGCGACACCGATCGCGAGATCCATGTGGTTTTTGTATGCGACCTTGATGGCGGTGACATGTTCAGCGGCGTTGCCAACAATAGGGAGAATGATGAGACCAATTCCGACCTCGTTGACACCAGAAGTCTCAACGACCTCTTTAATAGAATCAACCAGAAATTCAGCGCAAACTGCAACCAAAGCTGTGGAGATGAGGAGAAGAATGATGGCACCGCTCTGGGTGAGGTGGTCTTCTTCGTTCTCCTGTTCCTTGGCGATCATTTGAGCACCAGGGGCAGTCAAGATTGGAGGAACAGAAGAGGGCAACATGGCGCCTGGAGCTCGAAACTGGAGACGGTCCGGGAGAGAATTTGTACGTCTGATTCCATAGCGAACGTGAGGGACAGGGGTAGATGCCATCGTCGACTTTTCAGTGAAAACGGGGGCGATGTTTTTGACAGACAATCCTCGCAGGGGGAATGGCCGTTTGCCAGTGTTTGAGGGGCCAGCCTCAAGGTCATCCTGAACGGCGAAGTCCACACGTCGAGGTTCACATTCGCTATTGTCCTGCGGAGCATTTTCGGGCAGCTCATTCTGTGCCTCAGTAACGCCTGCGGCCTTCTTGGCATCACGAGCTTGCTTTTTGCTCTTGCGGTGCCTGTGTCGGCGATATCGACGGCGTCGACGTGAACGCTTTGCCTCTTCTTCATCCTCTTCTTCAATGGCACTCTCACTACCCTCGTAAGATGGGAAGCGAGGAAAACGATGACGCGAAGCTGTTGCCTCAGAGACCTCATCCTGTGGGGTGGTGTTTGTCGTTGTGAACGAGGCACTGCGGGTTCCTTTGGTATCAGCGGTATCAACTGAAGCAGTGCTAGATCTCCTATGCCGCCTATTTCGCAGAACCTTTTTCATTTTCTTTCGCATTGTACCATGAGATGAGTCAGAGTCAGATGAATCGGAACTTGAGGATGAGCTGTCGTCAGAGCTGGAAGAATCCAGAAGGCCGGCAGCGGGTCCAGGGGCCAACTCAGCATCAATGATATGCTGAGGAGTCGACTCATACATGTAAGCATGAGATTTCAGCTGGAACATGAGATAGATGACGTATACAAGCAGAAGGACCTATGTTTATTAGCATATTGAAAAAAATTGTGTACAAACCTGAGACTTACGATGCTCGTTCCACGGCTGATTTTGAGGGATTGCCGGTCAGCGAGATCATTATCTCGGAAGGAAGCATGAAAGGCTGTCTTTTAAATGGTCAATACGTGTATAGATATAAGCTGTTTGTAACATACCGGCAGAACAAGACTGATAACACTCAAACTGAGCAAACAAGCACTCATTTGAGTGACAGTACTGTTATAGACTTGCTCTCTGAAGCGCAAACCACCAAGAAGCATGCTCATACCTAAAATGAAACTGTTATTATTTGGAGTTGAAAGGCTGGGCAACCTCTGGAACGGTTGACAGCAAAGGGGAGGGAGGGTACCTAAGATAAGCAATAAATTCGCTAAGATTGAACCTAATAGAGATGCCTGGACAATGCGAATTTCGTCTTTCGTTAAGGCATAGATGAAGATAATGAGTTCCACGGCGTTGCCTATAATAAACATGCGGATTAGACTCTGTGTGGTGTTGTGTTGTGGGTAGACTTACCAAAAGTGACATTCAGCAACGCGCCGAGAGCATCACCCATCTTTCGGGCAACAGACTCGGTAGCATAAGCTAAGAGACCAGCAAGAGGAATAATGGCAACTGCATTGAGACCAAAAACAATACCTCCATTGATGCCATCTACCTGGGATACTGCAATACCAACAGGGACGAAGATGAGGAGGATGTTGAGCCAGCTGTGGAAGATAGAAATTTTGACACTTCGCTTAACTTCAGCAAAGAATCTGTTCATTTTGCTGGTTGGATTGGGGTTCTCTTGTGACGGCTCCTCGGCCTTGTTGGGAGTCTCTATGACAGACCCCGGCCGTGCAGCCTGAGATGCTGTGTGAGATGGGACATCGCCAGCAGAGAGAGCCTTGAGAAGAGAGGAGTTGTTTCGGCTGGGACCTTGACGGTCACCGCCGTTGACAGAGCCAGAGCTGCCATTCTGTTTTTCGTTGAACTCTTTGTGTTCAGGGTTGCTGTGCTCATTCAAGCCCTGAGCAGTGGGCGCTGCGGGTTGTGCACCAGAGCGACTGCCATCTATATTGGGTGGATCAGGAGAAGCTTCCTTCATCGAACAGGTGTTTGACTCTCGAGAGTGTGATTCGAAGCCGTGAACTATCGGAAAAGATAGTCGTCTTGTGCGTGGTGAGTTTGGGTAAACGTCGAAGTTGTAAGTAGCAGACGTAGGAGGACCAAGAGCCAAGGCCTTGGCTTTAAGGCGGGAGCTAGATCTGGGATGACGCTGGTTATCCAGTGGCGTCAGTGGATATCAACCCACTTTTTATGTGGCTGGAACTGTCCAGGCCATGAGTCTAGCGTAATGATGGATATCTGATGTCGTCAAAATCGGTGAGGGAGCCGGCTATAGTTGTGCTTGATTGGTTCCATGTAGTGCTGTCAAAGGCAAAGTGAGGCGGTGCAGCCTCAGATTATCAGATACTATGGACTAGTTTGCCCCGTGATCCCTGAGCTCGCTCGCTTGTAAAGAATCTCGACGTTTCTAGTTCTATCGTGACTCATTTACTTTTTCCTCGACAACAACAACGCTCAGCTATTACTAATGCCTAGCCTCTATTGCAAAGGCCAACAAAGAGACTCAGCTTCGCCAATGCTCAAAACAGGCCCAACAAACAGGCTACTGGAGACACGCTACGAATAGACAAGCTTATCGATGATATCCCCGTCTTTCTCGGATGTGAGGTGCCGGATTGAGGCTTGGCATGACCACAACAAGAGCTTGGCCTCCCAAAGCGTAAATGATCGACAGGGACCACAATCAAGTTTCCTTGAATTGGACTTGGCTGTGGCTTGACTCGATACGTACCGTTGTCCCTTGAATGATAACAATGCTTACTCGACATGAGAAAGGACAAGTCCATCCCACCAAGTGACGCAATATGACAACAAAGCACATATCGCACGGGGATACCACTCGGGTGTAACTAGAGTCGGAGCCGAATTGTGAATTGGTCAATACGCCGTCGGACACGCTTCGTGGGCTCCGCCCCTGGTAACGCAATACAATCCACGTAATCAACCCACCAGAGATTGCTTTTCAGTCTGGTGCTAACGCAGTTGCAATGACGCTGAGCGGGAGTTGTTGCTGGCTGCTCAAGCTTGACAACTGGCCAGAAGAGTAAAATGTTCCATTGTAGGTAGCTGAACTCGAAGCCATTCGCAGCACTTGTTAGTATACCAGATTTGGCCAGTTTTTTATTCACGCCGTGGGCAAGACTCATCTAAATGTTATTTATATACTGGTCTAAGATGCCTAAGGTATTACTTATCTTTGGGTCAGATATTCAAAATTAAAGAGCAGAGGTAATATACCTTTAGAGAAAAGTTCTAAACATATTACTCTTAGACATAATGTTCAGAGTTGACGGTAAAATCTATATCCAACCAACCTGACGTTAACATATAGATCATATAAACGTTATCATGCTAACACCAAGACAGTGTCTTCCTTATAGTCACTAATTTGAGGACTATCATTTGGTTTGTTGAGCACCTCGCCCTTCTTGCCCGAATCCAGCAGTGTTCAACACTCGCCAATATCCGTACTACAAACCGGCCAAAGAATTACAAATCTTGGCTCAACCAGCAAACACTACACAACCAGGCCTGACTAGCACAAACTCTCATCACCTAATGGCAGTGTACCAACTTATTTCAATTCTATTGTGACCACCACTCCTATTGGCTCAAATGTTTCGGCAGCCTGGGTTCCTCCTTCAAAACCCAAGGGAACTCTACAGGCCTAGAGTACTACGTCTCAGTCGTGGGACGATGAATACTTTCACAGATGTGATTACACGAAGATATAGTTCTACCCGTTGCACAAAGGACGTTCGGTTCGCGAAGACATCCCACTGCGTTTATCATGACTCGTCGCGTGACTCTAGGTTAGCAGTGGTGGACTCGAGTACTCTTTGCGAACTTTATTTAAACGATACTTAGATATGAAGTAGCCTCACGACGGGATACTATGTTTAGTAACGGTAAATATTCCTATTTCCTGGGCTAGTTTAATGAGCATATATGAGATTTGACTCATATCATCTCTTATGAAAGAAATGCAACCCACGAATGGCCCTAAGAAAACCTGACATTACCAACAGCAGTAACCGAGTACGCAAGTGCTAATTGCAACACTCAACATATAGGTACTCAAACGAACTCACGCATGGAAAACCGATTCATAGATACCTATGAACGAAAAACCCAGAAATCTCAAGTCTTAAAAGAGTAATTTTCTATATAGATTTCTCTTCAATATCTCATACAGGTATGACCGCGTAAATATATTGCGGCTCAGGTCAGAGCGCCCTTACTTGATCACCGCCGATCAATCCCTTCCATCCCCCTTGCTGTAAGCAAATGGAACAGTTAAGTCACAAGCCAAACGATTTCAAGTCACTAGAATGTTTTGGCCCCGCTCGCTAATGCCTTCTTTGAGACAAACCTGGCTGAGATGCGTTGTATACGAACAGACAAATAAAATAAAACACTTTCCGTCCCTCCCTCTTCTCTTCTCTTCTCTTCTCTTCTCTTCTCTTCTCATCTTCCTTCTTCTTCGGCGATTCAGAATGTACAGAAACATTGGGTCATCCAGCCCACATCTTTGTTCCCCGTCTACCGCTTATGAAACAACAAACTTTGCTTAACCGAGTAAATGTATGTAGTAGTAGAGTGTAGAGTAGTATAACCATCCGGGACCACCACCCAGTCTCAATCTCGTATCCCCTTGCGCCATGATGTGATGTGAGTATGTGTAGGTATGTGCATGCATTATGGAGAGGACCAACCCTAGGCGGTCTCCAAATTGCGTACGGGCATCGTCGAGAGCCCTTGGTGTTCGTCCCTCATTACTGGTAGATGAATGTGTGTGGTGTTTAGCGTCCCGGCAAAAAAATAATAGACAATGACAATTATGGCATCCAACTGCGAACATTGGTGCAGAACTTCCAGACAAGAGATCTTCAAACTCAGACGGTACGCCGTTAACTCCTGGTGCTGAACGCATGCTTTGTTCACCGGTCCTCGCCACCCCTTGCCTTTCCGCGTCTCCTGAAGAAATCCATCACCCGCTTGGCGGCTCCGCTGCTTCCTTCGTGCCCACGGTAATTCTCCCCATCGTACGCATCCGCAAACTTCTTGTGGCTCTTCTGAAGCACACTTGATCGGTCGTCACGACTGCTTCCGACTGGTCGTCCATCATAACCTTCAGACTCTGAGAAATCCGCTTGGTATGGGCGAGACCTTGAATCAGTGGGAGGTCGTCGCACATCCACTGATGAGTCCGAGCCTGTGTTCAGATGACTACCTTGAATGTATGTAGGGATTGCGCTGGGTCTTCGGCCATCCTGTTGTTGAGCGTTCGCATGGCGTGTGTGGTACACAGGGCTAGACTGTGCTGTATCCCGTTGAGGGTATTGTTCGTAGGGGGCGTCGAAGTAGGGTTCGCTGTGTCGAGCCTCCTCGTGAGCGCTGTAGCCACGGAGCTGCTCAGCTCGAGGATGTTGGATGGGCAAATCCTGTTGTGAATCCGCCTCAGATCCAGTTACACTTCCCTGGTCCTTGCCAAGTCCCATCGCCTTGACCAGTGAGAACCGACGGTCCTTCTTATCACTAGAACCTTGAACACTGCCACTACGCTTCTTTCCAAGGCCGAGAGAGAATGATCGTCGGGAGGCCTTTGATTCCATGGAGGGCCTGGGACCAGCTTCCTCACCTGGCATCATGGTGGTGGGCATACTGACGGGAGGATACTTCCTTGATTTGTCAGGCTGCTGCTGCTGCTCCGGTCGCTTCTTAGATCGTCCCCCAAAGATAGACCCGCTGCGGCCCATGATCTTGTTACCAAGATCACCCAGGGTGTTTGACCTTTTGTGACCTCTGCCTGTCGACTTTGTCTCATTCTGGAAAGTTGACATCTTCATCACCTTGGGAGGAACACTACCCACAGTCTTGGCGATGTTCTCCTCATCCTCAGGGTTCTGAGGTTGTTGAATTCGACCGTGAGCGTTTGTGTCGGCAATAGTGGGAGGTGCAGGCTGGCCATAGTTCCCATGAGACTGCAAACCCATTGATGCAGAAGATTGCATCGAGCCTTGGGTCCTTGGCCTTGCTGTGTTGGTTGGCCCAGTCATAAAGGCATTGTCGGAAGTGGCGCGGGTATCGCGAGCTGGCCTGTGGGGGACAGCGCTCTTGTGCGAGCTCTGTGGGCGTCTCGACTGGGTACGAGAAGGGTTGTCCTTTGTCATAGGAGGTTCACGCGGAAGAGGCTTCTCAGTATTGGCTTCAGGCACATCCACTGGTACCTGCTGTTGCAGGGAATGGGAACTAGGTTTTGAAGGCGCGGCATCTGCACCGCGCTGAGTTTTCGTCGTAGGGGCCACGTATTCAACCTGGACTGTTCTTCGCTTTGCATCCTTCGGTGTGCTGCGATGAGTAGTCTCAGATTCGGGATCAACACTGCCATGAGTCTTCGCCAGTCCTCCAACAACAGGAGGATGAGATTGTTTTTGCTTCGAAGCTTCGCGGACAGAAGAGCTTCGGGCAATCGTCGGGGCCTCGGCGTAATCGTCTGGTGACACGCCCGAATCGGGGACTTCTGACGGTAACGTTGTCGAGCTTGTGATGAATTCAACGAGGTTCGCGTATTCACTCAGCCAGCTGTGCCGAGCAACTTCGAATAGATCCGCTCTCTTACGGGGATTAGGCACGAGAATGCGGCGGAGCAGGTCTCGAGCGTGAGGTGTGACGTATTCAGGGAAGGTCAGAGGTGTTGTCACGATATACTTGTATAAAAGGTTGATGTTGTCGCCTTCGGGGTTGGCGGGGTCGTCATCGAAGGGGAGGTAACCGGCGAGCATGGCATACTGTAAACAATGGTCAGTCCAAACTCTCGTTCTGTGTCAATCGCACGACTTACCAGAATGACACCACAACTCCAGACATCCACCTTACGTCCAGTATAAAGAGAATCGCTAACAACCAGTTCAGGCGCAGCATAACAAGGACTACCACAACTTGTCTGCATGAGGTCACCCTTCCTAGAGCCATTCATCTTGACCCGGTCTAAGCCCATTCGCTTCACAAATTCCTTATCTGTGAGATTAAGCTCTTCCTCCTTGCTCAATTCCTCATTGGGGTCAAAGGTGTTGGCGAAGCCGAAGTCGGTAATGATAATGTTGCGGTTTCGATCGAGAAGCAGGTTTTCCAGTTTCAGATCCCGATGTACGATTCCCTTCTTATGGAGATATCCAACACCAGACACGAGCTGGGCAAACAAGCGACGAGCCGCGTTGTCCTTTAGATAACGGTGGTTAAGGATGTAGTCAAAAAGTTCACCACCCGACGCGTACTCGAGGATGATACCAATGTGTCGGTCTGTCTCGACCTTGTCGATTAGACGCACAATATTAGGATGTTGGACTCCGCGAAGGATGGCAACTTCGCGGTAAATCTTGGCAAAACGAGAGGGGTTGCTACCCACACTGTCTCTCTTGATGAGCTTGATAGCAACCTGTGATATTGTGAGTCAAGTGTCTCCAACAAGATCAAATGCTAGCTTACCTGGACGCTACTGTCCTGCTTCCAACCCAGTTTCACTTTGCCAAATTCACCTTCGCCGATAGTATTGCCCAGAATAAAATCGCCGAACTTGGTATTGCCCTTGTGGCTTCGGCTATGATCGTGTCGGCTTCGCTGTCCTCGTCGTTCCTCATGGTGATCACCCGTCGCGACAACAGGAGGCGGCGCTGCGGCATCTTCGACGCTGTGCTGGGCTGCAGCATGATTGCGATCCCGGTCGATGGTATCTTGAGCAGCTGCAATTGCTTTCGTCAAGCTGTCAGTGGCATCGTGGACGGGTTTCGAGGGCGTGCTATGTGCGGATCGGACTGGCATGGAAGTGGTTGCGGATCGGACTGGCATGGAAGTGGTTGCGGCCCTGCCGTCTCGGCTACTGGCTCGGGCAGCAGCGTCAGCCTTGCTGCTTCGGTGACCGTTCTCGGCAGCCGCTGAATCACCACGCGAACCAGTTCGAGTGGATTCGTTTCGACGGGGAGAATTGGTAGACTTTTCGTTAGAATACTGAGACCTCCGCGAGCTACCACTTTGGTGGTTGGACGAGGTCCTTGGGGGAGCGACGGGAGGCATGTTGCCTTGCCAGTCGGAGGCAGAGGCTGAAGGTTCTTGGTCGTTAGGCGCTGAGGCGGTGACGGGTGAACCGAAGCCGGGAGCTAGATGATAAGAAGGTGAGGGAGCGCTGTCGTTCGTTTTTCGTGAAGGAGGTCGCCGCGAAGATGAAGAAGCGGTCGAGGTCTGCTGGGCATTGTACGCCTGGCCGTTACCGTTAGGGGATGAGTGAGAGGGCCTGTACTGGCGGGACGACGGTGTGCTCAAGGGGGACGAGGCCAGAGCGGTGTGTTGATGGGGGGCCGTCTGTAAGGCAGCCGACGACATCTTCCACGCCCAGACGCGTAAAATAAATTTGACGGATCAAACCGTTTGGCAGAGCGTTTTTAAAACACACAATACAACGGTGTGCGCGAGAGTTGAGGTTTTCTGACAGTGGCGCTCAGGAAAAAAAAAGCCAGGCGGCGGACGCGAATATGCAGGTCGAAATACCTGGCAGTTTCAGACAGCCCAGTCTAGGGAAGCGCTGAGCCGGGGATAATATGCACGCGGCGCCAGAGAAGTAGTTGTAAGCGACGAAGACGGGGGAAGCGGTTTGCAAGTCAATGAACGAGTACTGAAAATGATTTTGAGCAAGAGTTGAGAAGAGTAGAGCAGAGTTCGTGCGTGTCTCGACTATCTCATGGTGCGCGCGCGACGAATTGCGAATTACTCGATATCGGTCGTATCCGCTTTCTTGCTTCTGCTGCTGCGTCTGCTTGCTTCTTGCTCGCTTGTTTTGGCTTCTGATTATATTTTCGGGGCGAACGGGACTGATCCAATACAAAGCTGAGTTCTGCGGTCTGAGGTGCAGCTAAACGGCCGCGACGGGCGGATCAGGATTGGAGGACGGCCGACGCTGGATGCGTTGGCAGCCGAACAGGGCTGGGCTGCGAATGGCACTGAACTGTATGTAGGTATGGATTGTTTTTTTGTTGTTGTGTTGATGCCCTGTGTTTCGCTGCGCCTTGGGTCTTGGGCCTTGGATCCTGCAGGTGCTAATTAACTCCCTTTTTTTTCTCTTCTTTTTGATAGAACTGGATCCAATTGGGCTTGACGAGACGGGACTTGACTGGACTGGAGGTTGGGGCGCGCGATGGAGCGCAAAAGAGAGTTGAGATCGTCGGTTCAACCTAACGCGCAATGCAATGCAAGGCGATGCTATGCTATGCGATAGTAGCGACGCACAACGTCAAAAAAGACGTGAAATATCAAGTCGCCAGAAACAGGCGAGTGAAGAAGAAGGGAAAGAGTCGATCGGGAACGAGGTTCAATTAAACGGATGTGGTAACAGAACAACTGCCAACCACCAAACCAAACCGAACAAGCCAGGTCCCTAACGTTAGGTAAGTTTAGCAAAATGGTGTGAGGACCGTGTCTTGAGTCGGGGCCTCTCACGCTATCAGAGTCAGACAGAGGAGTCGAGAGGTTGGAACTTGGAGGTGGAGGGAGTCTGAAGGGGAACTTTGCAGCCACATGCCCTTGTAAGCCAGTAAATTTAGTGGACGGGAGGGAAGCAGAAACAAGCGTCAATCCGATCTAAAGAGGTTCGAGGTACTTAATTTCATGCGGGATAAACAGACGATTCTCATGTATAACACCCTGGTCCGAGGGAAGGGAAGCCATTCATCAATTTCCCAGATGGGACTCTCAAGACTCAAAGACTCGGGCGCCAGGACGAGATGAGACGTTCTAAGAGACTACGAGACCAGGGTAGGTTGGGCTGCAGGTGTGGGACCCTCGAATCATGGATCTTCCAATGGAGAGGGAAAAACAGTCAGTCAATTCATCAACTCCAGTAAAAAGTAAACACTAACAATAACAACATTAACTCGGCCCATTGATTAGACTAGGGCGCCTCTCAACTGAAAAGCGTTAGAGCATTGAATTTTGTGAGACTTTTCAGTCGAAATCTGTCAAGTCTCAAGATGCCCGCCCATCCATGCATGCCCTGACCTTGTATATGATCCAATGCAAGGAGTCGAGGGGAAAAAAGAACCTTGGCTGGAAGGGGGACTTTGCATGGGTTTGAGCGCGTCAAGATCCATTATGAGGGTACGTAGTGCCTGAATCGAGCGCAATACAGAGTACCACTGCAGTACCCCTGAATATAGCGCTGTCGTTCCTGCAGGTACGGTACGGGATACAGTTTTGTGTTCCATCTTCAACTCCAGCTGCATCTCCATTTCGTGTCTCATCCGACGGATGCTCTTGATCTCATTACAGCTAGTTAGTTCCCGACATTGGCGCTATCAGCTGGCCAAGAGAATAATATCCCGCAACTGAGAACTCACAGAGTCACAATGGCTGTCAACTTTAAAATGGCAAGTATTTTAAACCTTCGGTTCAATAGCTCATTTAGATGGAGATATTGAATGACGATGACGAGGCATTACCTTACACCAACAAAACAAAACAAAACAAGCCTCTTGTTCCTCTACCAACTCTCCCTTCTCTCATCTTCATGTCTCTTGTTTTCTCGAGATTGGATATCATGCTTCAACCGAAAGCCATCGGCCAGTGCTCGCACCATCAAGTCTCTTGACCTTTCTCGTGCCCTTGACCCTTGGCCCTTGTTTCGAGGCGTCTGAAGCTAGTCCAACTTAAGTTCTGCCCAGCCGAGACCTTCTCTCAGGTCCCTGTTCGTCTGACGTCGCGTACCTGGAATTGAATTTGGTGCCTGAAGCCAATAATCTCAACGTCGGTCATTACGGACATCTACTCAATATCGTGTATCGCATGCTGACAGGAACATCAGCTCAATCAGGGCGGTCTTTACATCCAAGGCAAGGACAAAATGCCCGGTATGTGATGCGAGGCATTGACCAGTAATCTTACAAGTGGGCTTTGCGAGGGGGTTGTTCTCTGAAGGTGGGTGGTCTCAGCTTTGGCTTTTCTTCTTCTTGATGACATTTACGGCAACCCGCGTCACGATATTGTGAGCAAGTTGTCGGTCAGGCCGTCGATGTTAGTGTATATGGATGGATGACAGTCCAAGATTCCAAGCCAACTAACTGCATTACATGGGTGCATACGACGGATAACGAGGAGCCGTTTCCATGCACTATGTACGTATCATAATTATAATTTTGGGCGCATCAACTCAATCCTCCCTCTAGTTCCCTGCATGCATCAAGGGCAAGGTACCATACTTGATGATCAGCTTGCTCAACACCGTCTTCTCCAGCTCCAACAACTCATCCCACGGTCCATCTCGCCTGGGCCCGTCCATGGTCTTTGTTCCTCGTATTCAGCCCGCACCACGTAGAACAAAGGAAGCTCGAGGTCAAGTTTCCACTTGTTTCGAGAAGTTAAGATGCAAGTAGCGAAACCGTGCTATGGTTCGTGCATATACATGAAGACGATTTCAGGGTTGAGCTTTTGCTCCGCTCGTCGAACTCAGCTAGGTGTAAATGGCTGCATTCTCAAGCCTGCAATGATACTATGTAAGACCGGGAAGCATATCACACAATAGCAAATCAATTTTCCCCATAATTTGACTGTGCAATTCTCTCACTCTACAGAATATATGTAACCTTGATTCAGCTGTCGAGATGTGATGTCCCAAGTTCAAGGTTCAACTTTTAACTTCGACATGTTCTTCCCTACCTCGGCATACACATCACAATCACTAGGCTCGTCACGAGCGCACTTTACTTCTTGGAGTTATTACTACTACGCCATAAGATTTGTCGGAAGCAGTGGTTTCTTTTTATGGAGCGGAACTTTTTTAAGTTACCCAACACACACAAGACATGCCAACGAGGAGATTATTTTACAGCGATGGCAAGGTCACCTCACCTTCAAGTGAATAATTGGTTATGAGTTTGAACTACGTACTAATAAAGAAAAACATAGAGGGCTCTAAACCTTGGCACAAGTTAATAGCACTATTTGATATAGGCAGTCTTAGGACTTATTACTCCTTAACGTGAGATGATGTGTTGCAAATTTAGGATATATAGGTCATCATCTTGTTCGCAGCATCTTCCCTGGGGGTTAGCCCATGGATTCTTCCTTGACCTTGCTTGAACCGAATGTCATGCATAGATTCTCATGACTCTGGGGGTTGGGCGCACTTGATCAGCGTCGAATCTCGCTTGTCATTCATTTCCCCAGATCAAACAACCGAATTCTTTTGATGACTTCAACGACAGCAAGATCTCAGTTGCGGCTTACAAGCAATGGTTCCATTATATTACATGTGCTTCTCAGGCTATGTTGGTATTAACCATTTATCCCGAGACAGTCCTTTTTTCCCACGGACTTCTGAAACACCCTAATATCATCTCTTATTTTCCCGCGACTTAGACGCCACGGTATATATTTTTTTTATCTAATATTGACGTGCTGGACCAAGGCAGATGAGGAAATAGCACACATTTAGGAAGTCATCTGAACGTGCACGACTGTTTTTCGACGGGAACTTGCACCATAAGGCTGCGCTTGTGGTGTTGAGGTCCAAGAGCAGCAGTAATACCGGAGATGAGCTACGCGTAAAGCAGACAGGGATCCATCTGACGTGAATTTGAGCTTGACAAGGTTGCTCTTGACTTCTTTTCTTCGTTTCAGACGTCATTTTCCGGCGTCGCCGTCTCCAGAAACAGATTCTTTCTTTTGGGAGAATCGATGTGGAAACTGGAGATCAATTTTCACGTGGAAGTGTTTGGTTCATGAACGTCAAACTTGGTACGGGTCTCATAGACATGGCTTCCACCATCATGATGGGCTATCAACCTTTGCTTTTCAATAGATCCCTTCTCGGCTGAGCCACTATGTCATGTATAAATGGTACGTTATATACATTTCAGCTGAAATTGGAATCACCCCTCACTTCCTGTCGCGACGCGTCCATCCTGGTCATACTGGGCCGCCAAGTGACATGCCGGGCGAGTCATCCTAGTCGTCGATAAGGCCTTGATACCTAGCCCAGATCCTCAATATGTTTGCGTCTTGAACCGCAATCGCAATTGCATAAATGAAGATCGCGTTACATCCACTCGACAGTTCATCTTTAACGCATGACTTGATCCTAGTCATGGCCTTGATTCCCCTCTCGATCTACACTCTCAATGCCACTCTTGATCTTTGATGCGATAGTTGTGATAAATTCATGCTCCCATAGCGGTCATGACTAGGTTTGCTCATGCGATATACTCTGCATATAGGACTACTTAGCAATCTCCGCAGGAACTGAATCTATCACGTCACTAGCTATGGTGATGTTCGCATATGTTCGAAGCTGGCTTGGAATCATCATAAAGTGAGAGGCCTTCCCTTCACGATAGAACAGCCCTTGGTTCTGTCTTGAGGTATCCTGGAAAGAGATGTGTCCTTTGAGATCTGTTTAAGAAGCATGAACTTACCCCTTGGCGTCTAGCAGAGACCGTCGAGTGTGGTCAAGTTGTATTCTAGCATTTGCATCAACATGTCCTAATAGAGTTAACATGAGTGCAACTCATTATCTGCGTATTTTGACCACGTTCTATTAAATAACCTATATAATGACCACAAGGCCGACGAAATGCTGCGCTAGATATGTGAGATCAAAATGCCAGATGCCATGCTTAAAGCTTAATGCTGATATTATAAGCATCTAATGCCACCGCGACCCCTGTGATCGTTGCGGTATATGCAACCAATATTCCCATTGTCAGTACGGGAGTAGCATCCAGTGTGTTGACTGTCATATTGACCAAGCCAGTCAACAAGTTTGCCAACAAGAAGATGGCCAATCCGTTACGATTGTATGCTCGGATTACACGGCTGGTGGCTTGTATATAAGCCTCCTTCTCCGTCTTTGCGTCTTGTGCATTATAGAAGGTAGGGAAGAATATCGTATCGATGACCGCAAAACCCAACAATTGCAAGGTGTTGAAGGCAACAACCCATAAAACATAGGGTAGGTTTGCCATGCGACGGGATACTGCCAAGCCGAAACCGTAGTGATAATTCGTGGAGAGCAAGTAGAGTCCAGTCCAGACACCACCCCAAACAGCCATGGTCATCAGAAGGGTGTTCCTCTGGGCTCCAGGGCTGGCGGTACTCTTAGGGGGGATGTTACGGGGAATGACAAACATGCCAGTATCTTGCCCAGCAAGGAAAATTGCCAGGTATCCAATGAAGCTGAAAATACCTTCCCGGTTCATGCTGATTAAGTCGGTCCTGGGCGCCGTCAGGACATACGCCTTGAGACTAGTGGTTTCAAGCAGAATTTGATATGTGACGCCCACCAACAACGACAGGGCTGCAAATGAAGGAATCCATTTCAGAGCTGACTGGAAGATGGCAACAAATGGGGGCAGAAAACCAAGGGTGAAGAAGAAGTTCCAGTGAACGCCATATTCTGTCACATGTTCGGCGTAGTCCAAACCCTTAACACTCAGGAAACGTATTAACCCTAGCACTAGTAGTGGGATAGAATGGCGCAGCGAATGCACGATCCGGTGGGAAAGGGGTGTTGCCCGGCCTGTTGTGCGACCTATCGCTTTCTCGCGCAGTACAGGACGAGCCGCAACAAGGCCGGCTGAGAAGACAAAGGATCCAACACCTAAGTCCATCAGAGAAGTACCCCATGTCTCAACCTTGGCAAACCGTCTAGGAAACAAGCGGAAGTCGACAGCAAGAATGGCCACACAGGTGACAATCATCATGCAACCGCGAAAGTTTGTGAGGAAAGGCTTCGTTGATAAGATATCAAGCTGCCCGGAGTTTTCCTTGGACCGCGCATTTGGAGGGACCTTGAGCTTCTTCTTTCGACTTGTAGAGTTAGGTGGGAGGACGAAGATGAGAATCGCAGGCGCAATAAGAAGAAGGTTCAGAAGAAGCGGTGATTTTGAATAGAGAGTTATTGACAGGAGAATGGCTCCAACGTTGAGGAGGAAATCAACAGCGAATGCGAGTACGGTATATGGTTCGAAGAAGGACTGGCGGGCTTGGAGGACGGACCACAGAATAATCGCTACCTGTAACAATTCAAAATTAGCAACTATTCACGCACAGCATGGTATGAGCGGGTGGAATAGGGGTACCAACAGCCGCAACGGATGTAACATAATTGATTTCTGCGACAGAGCCGCCAGAGAGATTGGACACAAAGTCCTCCTTTCGTTGCTTGTAGCTCCCGGATTCAGACATGGCCGGCGGCAAATGATGGCAAGCCTCAGCGCATAATTTAGGAGAGTGTAGAGGTTCGGGCACAAAGAAACGGTGGGGGCAATAGATCTGCAAAAGTTGACAAGTAACGTTAAAGTCAGCCTTGTTCGTAATGAAGTTACCACGTTGTAACGTGTAAGTAAAGTTGTCGTAGGATATTGAGATGGAGGGGCCCGAGGCTATGGAACAGGGAGCTTTAACCAATCAGCCAATGAGACGTTGCGCCTTAGCCGGGACACCCTGTCACGTGTATCCTCACCACCAACCTCATACGCCTCCTACACAGTATTAGTCTCCGTCTTCAACCTCACACCAACGAACACGGTACCCTCGCGATATTCGACAGGTCAGGCTTTCCTCAGCGCCTCATTCAGGCCACTGGGTCGGGGAGGCCAACCAAAACCGGGCTCCGTCCCGCGGACGCAGACTCATCATGTCGGCATCCATTGCCTAGAGCAAGCCGCATTTCTTTGTTCTCTGGCTTAGCAAGCACACACTTTCATTTCGTCAAAGATTTACGCCAACGCCATATGGCTAACTCCTTTGTTTTGAAATCTCTGAAGTCAGAGCATGTTGGGGCAGATGAGCAGCACATATGCCATCCTTTCTTTAAGGTCGAGCGCCATTTTATTCCAATAATAAAATATTTATCATCCTGCCATGGGAGGAAGGGCTACTCCTTGTTCCTCATAACACTTCACTCTCCCATCTTCCAGAACCAGCAGCGTCAAACTCCTGGTTTATGTCTCATTATTATCTGCCTACTTATAGCCTGTCCAATATCTTCGTGAAACTCCTTCTTCGTCATATCAACTATGACCACAGTCGCCTCTGAAGCCAGACCTCGTCCATCCATAGAACCTATCCGAACTTCAGGCCCTGGTCTCAATGTCCGATCTTTGCGATCCCGTATCATCCAAAAGAGCCCGTCATGGACCCCTTCACCCCTATCACCACACACACGACCTCTTCCACAACTTCGAGAGCGCGAAGATGATGATATGAAGCAGAATGATGATACAAAAGCTGATCAGCTAGAACCCCGAAAGCGTGATCTTCCCAAGCTTGAGTCCGGTTTACGCAATGTCTCCTTGAGACCCATTGCACCTCTTTCTCTCCCAAGCCCAGGCCCCAGCACTTTGCCATCTCGGCGCTCTCCCCTTTCTGCGCCACTCTTAGCTCCTCCCGTTTTTCAAAGACCTACTCTAGCAGATGAGACAAGAAGCATGTTGCTTCAGGAGTCAGATGCAGAGCGAGGTGGTGAATCCCCTCATGTCGACTGTGAGCGCCGACAATCTGCCCCTGGTGGTCCTCTTCACGCCAGAGCCATGCACCTTGCTCAACAAAGAGAGCATCATCGTCGGCGATGGATCGCAGCTTCATACAGACCTCGTGAGCCTGAGATATTTGTGCTACCTGTTGAGCTTTGTCGCTTGTCTCAGTTATCTTCGAGTGACGCAGAAGCGTCTTTGCCCTATCCTTCGGAGAGACGTTTGACTACCCGTGTGGCTGTTCATTCGCCTGGCCGGAAGTCAATTATACTAACTAGAACCTTCGACTTGGACGAGTTAAGAGCTACACTTCCAGTTATGAGCCCTCTTGAACGACATAAAGAGAATAGGCGTGCATCAGTTGTCACTCTTCAACCTCCTTCTGTCAGCTCTCGAGCATCCTCCCCCGGAATCTCTCACGAAAGACGTCATTCCCAAGGCGTTCTCCCTAGAGTGGATGCAAAGCACTCGCCGGCTTATGAGCGCAGAGGCTCCCGCCAAGGTTGCGGCCCTGTCGCTATACGTAAGTACTTCAACCTTTAACCTCAGCATTACGGCTCCGCGAACCATGCCTAACTTTTCTCAGGCCTCAGCTATGCTCGAACATACCTTCCCGTTCTGGCTGCTGTCATTCTTTCAGAGCACGTTCGTCCTGGCGCCACGGTTGAGCTCCCCCTCCCGCATCCTCATGCTTGGGGGGACACTGTCGCACACGTTTATACTGGACGAGTCACACTTACTGAGCCCATCAAGCAGAACATCCTGTATCTTGGAGGCTCAGTCTAAAGGAACGAGAGAACAAATCAAGGACGTTGGTGCGGGAGAATGTTCGAGCCTCTTGGACATTAGGTCTTGATGGGTAACTGGACTATGGGAGGAAACTTTTCAATATGTCTTGTAATTTTGGGTGTCACTAGCGAGTCAATGCAACAGTTCCATTCTTTATCCCTCGATTCCTTTCTGCAACAGCCACTGCAGTTAAGGGGCGTCGATAACTTCAATGCAGAGACTATACGAATGATCTTCTCGGGCTGTATTATATAGTGACAGCCCTTCATTTTCGAGTTTGCATACGTCTTCCACCGGGCAGTGCTGACCTTCTGGCACAGGCCCTGGTCCATATATGATGTCTTCAAGCTGCCATTGCTCCTAGTTCTTTTGCCCCTTAGCCCTTTCGGGCTGGATACTTACATCGAGATATGTGTATTTCGAGCATCACATCGTTCATGTAACAGAGACTATGTATGAATTAAACACCATAAGAGCTCTGAATCTATTGACGAAAATCTCAAAGAAATATCATGTAAAGGGAACGTTTGAGACATTGCAGCGTGCTATGTGGTCATAAAAATAGAATTTTGTATCACGTATCGTAAGCAAGAAATGTCCTTGTGATCCTGGGGATTGAGCCGCGGACTGAGGCGATCACCATATTAGCTGGTTAATTCATGGGAGAAGATCCATATCTAGTCTTCGAACGAAAGTATATAAAGGAGGCCTAGGTCACATCACGTTGTTCTTTGCTATATCTTTCGCGTCATTGCTTGATCTGTGTTTGATAGCGACCTTGCCATCACCATGTCCGAGGCATAATTCAACTACCCCAGGTTTTGATAATGCATATCATCGTATTAAAACACTACCTCGGTTGATCGATATATCAGTAGTTTTCTTGGCGCGGAAGACCTACCTTATTCAGAAGGCGACATTGATCTAGAAAATGGCCGAGGGGACGATTTCAGCATTCACATGTCTCAGACTGGCTCTGCATCGCACATCACGCGATGTGCCCACAAGATCACTGACAAGAGATCAAAGCTATGACATCTGGAGCTAGCATCAGGATGGTGGTCAAAGAACAAGCCTGTGCCTATCTGCCACCGGCTCGCTCACAGCCTATCGTGATCCCCTCCCCCACAAGTGTTCGATGTGTTGTCGACACGAACCCTCCAAAATGCCAACTTCGCTTGGTTTAGTAAGTGGAGAAGGACGGCGCGACGCAAGCATGGCCTGCAGGATGCACGCTCGGACGCTGATGATAGAAACACACCCGTAGTGCGCCACGCTAGCCTGGTCTGACGCTGCCAGGGTTCCTCGAGGCACTAAAATCTATCGTGTGTATTTTGGGCTAGGTTCTTTAGGTAGCGCAGTTAGGATGTTCAACAGTCGATTTTGAGACAACAACCTGCATAGACAATAGATGAAGGAGAAAACATTGCGCTACTAGGTTAGCAGTTTCTGCGCCGTAGACTTGCTAAACCCCATTCCGCATACTTTTTTTTATCAAGTCTTGATAATACGTAAACGCGGAGGAAGTTCCTCACAACAGCGACACATAAAGTTCCATCAAGGGTCCATGTTGAAATGGACCGGCCCGGCGGCTATTGCGGCTTTGCGAGTTGAAGCAGTCCTCCGAAGAGTGGGCGATGACCGACCGATGGTAAGCCGCCGCACCTCCGCCCACCGTTCGGGTGGGCTTTGTGAAAACGGTGCATAAAGACCGCGAGTAATTCAGTGCATTTACAGAGTTATATGTGAGCCAGTGACAGTTGTGGCCAAGTAATTAACGCATGAGGCCATATATCTGCACGACTTGATAGGCGAGTTGCGGCCGGGAGAGATCAGAAGTCAAGCAGAGCCGGCTTCCTAACAAAGCGATATTTACCCTTCCTCGTTCTGCTTCGTTTCAACAATGCACGGCAGTCAATACATTGAACTTGGCCGCAGCCATAAGCAATGGCCACAGGATCTCTGTGCGACATTTCTTCCGGGAAGGGACGGAATCTGTAGTATTAACTCTTGGCTCTGATTGCGTTGGTGTGCCTGAGAAAACAGCAGGGTTCACACCAAGACGTCCTTTACTGGTCATGGGTAAGCATTTGACGATGTGACGCCTCCGGCCGATAGCGAGCTGCAGCTAAGCATATGGGGATGGGTGGTGGGTGTACACTTGACGGGCGATGAGCGAACAGACTTGTCGATCTTAGAACTGCATTAGAGGGTCGATAATCGTCAGACGCCATCTCGGCCGGGGTCTTTTCTTGCGCCATCTCTACAGTAGCAGAAGAGGAGACTACGGTTGAGCTTGTAGGGATGAAGAATGGAGACGGGAAGAGAGAACGGAGATTGATGAATCAATGAAGTCCTTGCCCAATGAACAGCCAAGGAAAGGTACGTACTGCGAACTACTTTCCCGAGTCGATCGAACTGGTTCCTTCCAACCCTTACCTACCTGCCTACCTTACCTAGAGTGAGTGCCTTGCAATCTACCTTAAGGTAGCACCCAAAGATAGGCATCATGGAAGGGAAAGGATGTACCACGTACCTACCTAGTTGTCTAGATCCCGCTCGGTACGAGATCTCAAGTTGCCTCATCAGGCAACAGGCCATGAGAAGCTTTGACCATTGCTTGTTGCTATCACTCGATTAGGCATCTCGACCTTGCACCAAAACCTATCACCAGCCAACACTGAAAATGAGAGATAATTCGTTGTACCTCAACAGGCATGGTGGTTTCTTTATGATTCACCGACTATAGCCACTAAAGTACTTGCCGCAAGATGCAGATAACCAAGTCAATACTTCAGCATCTCGATCACCTCATCGGGTTCCGGGCCGTCTGAGCAGAACTATGTGATTTATCCATGTGCTACAGAAACAGAGCACCTCAAAAATCCAAGACATGCATATGTATGCATTATGTTGTTACATGCGTTTAACGTCGGCAGGTCTCTGTGTATGATAGAGGGGCATCATTTGTACAGGATGAACCACATACTAATGCGATTCCGAAACATCAGGAACGGTTGATGCGACTTTTGATAGCCGTTGTAGTTCTCTATCAACCGAAAACCCTGTCGCCAGTTGCAGAGGGTTTCCCTTGGCGTCACAAACGCGATTGACCCGTGCCACCCTTGCTATTGCCGATTGAAGTCCGAGCTCTGGACCCACGACGATATCTTCACCATCATAGAGGGGAAACGGGGCCACTCGCAAGGGTCCATGGCGCAGCAACTGGATAAAACACAACAGGGACAGTGACTCGACAGCCAGATCGAGGTTCAGCATGTGCAATGTCGATTACCCAGTGACTTTTCTGGTATGTGGCTATCCGTCCCATCCCGTGGGGCTGGTTGTGCTATGAGCGTTGCGATACGACGAGAGAAGGGGAATCTCCAGTAAACCTTCTGTATCAATGGCATTGGTCACTCGCTGATTGACGAAAGATCTGCAAAAGGATGGACTATTCCCGGAGGATTAACGACCAGGGACCTGCATCCAATTCGATGTAAGATGATGTTATGCAAAACAAAAGATTCAAGGTTGTGGGGGTATTTGCAACCTTTGCCAAAGGTTGGGTTGGTGACACAAGCAGGATCGGTCCTTTGGTGAGGTGGATTTAGGAGTAAAACGTCGTCACAGACATCATTCGTTGTGGATATCGTTTGGATATGTTTCTCCATGGTCAACCAACATGATATGCAGCTTTGCAACTCCTGATGGGCCTCGTGAGCTCACGCAAGACATTACGCCAGCAATAGCATCTAAAATCAAGTTCTGATACAATGCTTATCTTGTTATTGGCAAAAGAATATTGTTTCTCAAACAGAGCCGGTCCAATGACGGTCATATGCCGGCCGCACACCAAAATAGCAGAGCCCCAAGGCCCGCAGAAAGCTAGACAAGAACAAATATGGCATTACGACAATGATGATGAACGGCATACATGGTAGACAACTGTCGTAATTCATCATGCACCAAAGGTTGCAATAATATTCGACACCCACACCATCAGACATGTTCGCTCTTTTTGCAGCTGGTAGTCTATGCATACACAGCTATACACTACATGCATTACGTACTATTAGATTCAAGAAGAGATAATACAACGAACGGTATAAGGATAATCACGATGCTGATGCTAAGCTGACAAGCTAGTCGCATCACGGTGATCCTGGCCTAGCCTGGCTTATACTCGGTACCCCCAGACTGAGACTCAGCTAACCAGAATTACATCAGGTACCTTGCGTTGTCCATCTCACATCATGATATCTCCTGTACTGTACTCCGTAAGTGGATATCAAGAAAAAAACCCCGCGTCAGAATCCATATCATATCAAAGGAGGCCAAGTGCAGACGATCGCTGTCCACAAATGCTTAGCTTGGCTTGAAAACTCTAGCCTCTGTGCTTGGCGTCTATCTTGCACTCGTCCTCCAGTAAACTCGATCAAACCCCTCCCCACCCAAGCAGGCTCATTACGTTTCCATTCTGCCTTGTTCCCTTGAGTTCTGGTTGTGCTCGTGATTCACACTCGCTATGCTGCGAGGTTCTTGGGTTGACACATGGTCTAGCCTGATAGCTGTCACGGCCACGGAGATTGAAAATGGAATCGATGTCTTGGTTCGGCCGACAAGGAGGGGAAGCGGAGCGTATACAATGCAACACTTGGTGGGGGCTTACAGGCTTGTTTCTTGACTCTGAGTCGTCTTGTCCAACCAGACTCCCCTGTCTTGTCTGAGTCTGCACCTCATCTCGAGTTGAGTCCCGCTGAAGATGCAACGGTGATCAGGGAAACCCGGCCTGACAATGACACGAATGTGGTTCCTGTTTGCCCTCGATGCCACATATTACGACTCGCGCTGTTTCGACTGGGACTCATTGCCTAACAGGGCAGGACCCTGGATATCCCGAGCTTTATGTGTGTATCAAAACCTTCAGAGATGATGCGATAATTAATTCCTTTTTGACTTTGTGGCTACCTGTCTCATCAACCTCCGGCACTTGCGCGAGATGCGAGTGTAACACGTCAAGCCCTAAGCCAAATATAGCTTGCTGCAGTCGAGCAGATGCAAGATTTTGGTGTGCCATACTCGAGACCAAGGTCACATCTGAGCGAGGCCTGTCTGCAAACCATCTGAGCTGTCGTACTAATGAAACTAATCACTTTGTGGGTGGTGCTGTGGATCTCTAATTGCCAGTCCATTGACCATCCTTCACTCTCTTCTTTAGGCTAGGGCTGTCATCACTAAACTCGAAGCTAGTGCCAACGATGCCATTTTAGGTTACTCAATGTCTCTACTGAGTCTGTATCTATCCTTGCGAACTAATAACAGGTTGTTGTTTTCGATGTGGGTTTAACTGGGTATGAAATGTCTGCGCCCGTTAAACCCGCCTCAGAACCAAGGAAGGTCAGATCACAGAGGCCATAAACAAGTAATTGTCAGGTAGGAGATATCTCCCAATGTTTTGATTATCACTCTCACATGCCTTAAAGCTAGCTTTGCTTTGTGTACCCTTTGTGAGTCTCATACACCACCTAGAATAGCCTCCATCCGTAGTCCCAAATGATCCCAAATTGTTACAAAACGAAGGAAGATGACTCTCGCTCGGGTTTTGTCAGCAAGTCAAGAAGCTAGTAGTCATGATAGCCTTGACTGCTTTCCCACCAAAATCGTTTGGCCCAGCAAAGCTCGCTGTTCAGGTTACCACGTGTCTTTCATCTGCTTCGGAAATATCTCATTCCAAGGAGGTGACACTCTCAACCTCGTCAGCGGCCGTCGACTGGAAAAGCATAATCATCATCCCCCTAAGAAGCAAGAACTTTTGCCCAACCGGCCTCTTAAAAGGCCTCCCATCTGTGTCCCCAATCCGTCCTTTTTTTTTGGTGGTGGCTGTGGTGTGGTGTGCAAGAAGTAGTAAAAGAGAAGAGGTAGGAAGATTTTCGTCATTCCATTTAACCATTGGTCATGGACAATTAACTTCCCACGTGAAAATGAAAACGTTACTCATGGCCTCATCAAATCGTTTCATCGCCAGGTCAAATTACCCAACACTGTGAATTGATCGAAGTTTCGTTCGCGTGCAGCTTGGTGTTGTTTGGCGTCATTGCCATTGGTGTATGCACTCGTATGGGCACATACGAGGTGCTTGAATCATAGGCGGCATAGTCGCTCTTTTCCCATGCGACTTGCTGTGCCTGCGGTTGCCGTCCCTTTTGACGAGCGTTATATCGAATAAGCGAACCCTTGCCAGGAGGAGTCTTCAAAACGATCGAAGGCTGCGGGGCGGGAGCAAGTCGCTGCTCATCGTTTGCATCTCCATCAGCTCGGCTACCCCATGAAGTCTAAACAATAGATAGTTAGTTGATTGCTTCGGCACTGTTTATCGAAACGTACCATATTCAAAGTGATCAGGGCGTACAGCTTGATCAATCCGTGGAAATATCCAAATATGACGGAAACGGGCAAGAACATGATATCGCTTGGGTTTCGAATAAACAGACCCATCAGCTTGACTACCTTCGTGAACGCAAACATGAAGATAAACTGAGTCCAGAACGCGTAACGGCGATTCTGGATATCCCAGTCCGCAGTTCCCCACCAGCATGAAGCTAAGAGAAGCGGATCAACGACAAAGGCCAACGAAGTAAAAGTTGCGAAGTGAAGAGCATATGTGCACCACAACTGTTGCCTGTTTCTTGTTAGATATTCCGAACAAACTTTCCACGGATAATTCTTTTTACTCACGTCCAAATGTAGCGTTCAGTGACCATGCTGGTCCAGTTGCTTCGCCAGTTGCTTCGGGCCCAACGAGAACATTGGTACAAAAATTTGGTGCTGTTCTCCAAAGTTGTTTCGATCTCACACTCCTTGTCGTACTGGATCCATGTCTTCCATTGGTGGCTTACCAGCCAACGAGTCACAAAGTTGTCGTCGTCAGCATTCAAAATCCACTTTCTCCACTTCTCGTTCTTGAAGCCGTGGAGAAAGTCATGACTAGAGAGGATTTCAGAGCGGTAGGCGCCGGTACGACCAGACATGCATGAGGTGCCACCGTCGATATTGTGGGTGGCTGATATCTCAAAATTTCGACGCTCAATGTAAGCTGCACCCAACCAGTTCCAGGCCTTGGTTGACCAAGAGCCATCATGTTCCCGTCGAACTCGTTGACAAGTTCCTACACCGCCGATTTGAGGGTCTTCAAATGGAGCGAGGATCCAGGGCATAAGAGTCGAGGGCCAGGTCACATCATCGTCCGCCATGATAGTGATGGGAGTCTCGACCTTGGGGAGCGCCTCGCAAACCTGCAGGCGCTTGTTGGCAATAGGAGTATCCAGAACACGGACTTTGGGGAAAACCAGGGAGTCTGCCAGGCGCTGGAGGTCTTTTCGCTTATCATGCGTTGTGACCAGAATCAGCTCGGCAGGCTCACAAGCGAGAATGCTCTCAAGAGAAGGGCGCAGCTCCTCGAAAGCATTGTGAATGGTTGGGATGACCACAGTCACATCCTTACTCGTGAATGTCGGTTTGCTGGGGATGGGCTTCGACTTATATGTCCAATGGCTGACGCAATGAACTAGAAGACGGAGATAGCGATGGACCCTGAGATCATGTTAGAACTGGTTGGCCATGATGAGATTTAAGGCTTCATAAAAGCCTTCTTGTTGAGAAACGCAGTTTCCATTTGAAGATATTGAAAATGACTTACCAAAGGCCCACAAAAAGGTACAGCCAAAAGGTAGTTGAATACCAAAAGTTGAAAGAAGGCGTTGGCAGTGCTAATAACCCAGCAAGGCCAGGAAGATGGCTGCGCCCAATACTTTGGGTCTCAGATTCGGACATGCTGAAGCTGTTAAGTGTCGAAATCCAATGAGGTTGATAGGTGGGAGGAGGTGCTGTTGATCCCGCGATGCGAAGAACTGTTCTTGTGATACACGGCTGTTGATGGGTACTACACAGCGAGGATAGAGATTCGAAAGAGTAAGGGCGAGGAGGGGTTTATAAGTGATTTCAAAACAAGACTTTGTGTCTCGTAATCTGGAATTGATAGTGGTTGACCGTCCAAGATGATTGTGTTGTGGTGAAAGTGAATCAGAGACGCTGGAAGTACCAAAGCAAACACACTATGCACGAGAGACAGTCGCACCGTTGCAAGACTCGAGGCACCGGAATAATATACAATGACGGGAAAAGGAATTATTCAAAGATGGCCATGACAAGAGGAATTGGCCGGTAGAAGAAGGGCGAGGAGGAGGAAAAGAGGTAGTGGCGATGATAACAGCCTGGGGCGAAGACGGGGAACGGGTCTATGATATATACCTAAGCCAAACCCCGTCTCTAAAACGGACCATGCATAAACATGGAGTAGTGAGGGTCCTTGATGAGGTCGTGGGCCATCGTAGTGTGTACCTAGTTGTGGTGGCACTGGTAGGGCGGCAACTATGTACGTAGAGACAAGCGCGCAAGTCTGTCGAGATTTGATCTTGTTCTGGACAATGGACAAGACAGCAGGGGTGTATTGGTCTTGCGCTCACTGCATTAGGACCAGGACCAGTGGGGAGCGAGGGGTTGGATGATTTGAGAGGGTTGGAGGGGCCATGTATGGCGGCGGCGGCGGCTCGAATTGGGGGATTAAAGAGGGCACAACTATGTAGCTAATTAGTAGCGCAAATGGGATTGGAGGAGGGGGTGTATTGAGATCACAGCAAAGAGAAAAGAGACTGGCGCGCGTTATTTGAGATGTGTTACTGAGAGCCATTTGAGTCTCATTCGACGCCGACCCCGGCCGCGTTACTACCGAGAACGGTACGGGTTTATTTTCTGTCTTCTCTTGTTGTCCATTTCCATGCTACTACTGCAAACTGTCGAGAAATACTGGAGCGACTGAGCAAGCGGGGTGACTGTACATAGACATGGAGCACTGCGACTGTATTCAGGACAGGGCATGGGGGCGCAGGCTCGCAAGCGTGGAGTCGACATTAGCATCTTTTGCTAGGTACCTCAGTGCCTTGGCTCGAAAACCCCAGCATGTCCGTTCGCTTCTCTAAGACCCTATCATCGTGGCGCCGATTCTGGGCTGGCGCATGAGAGTCACGTCTCGTGCCCGGTAGCAGCCCATGTCATGGTATTGAATAGCACTTGGCCAGTGCTGCTCGGCCCGCGGCGCACATCATGGTCCTTGTCGTTTCGTTGTTTTGCCTCTGGGGTCCAAAGTGCAGGGTTCACACAAACCTCGATGGCGTCGATGGCTACGGACGGGAGAGGAGACATGGGACCTTGTTCGTGTTTAGCGTGTGGATCTCGTTACTGCTGGCGCGAGCGAGTAAAGTCCAAAGAAGCCAAGACAAAAACAAGACAGCCATTCAGCATCGCATTGCCTTGGTGAGGATCTGGTGGGGAGTGGGTTAATAGCTGGAGGCGGCTTGGACATGAACCAGGGTCGTCGAGGATACTGTATGCATGTATCTAGGGACTCATCAATCTGCAACATAAAGCATAAAGCACAACCTGACTTGGAGATATGCCAGTCCATTAGCCGCTCGCCTGTGGTGCGACAGGCCGGCTCATCGTATCAGAAGCAAGAGGTGGTTGTCTTGCATCTTGCATCTGAGGTTCAGAATGAATCCAGTGGAATGCATTGGACAAATGAGCAAATTGCAGCGCTGCTGCTGCTGCAGTTGTGAGAGGCCGGATACACCTATGTATATGTATTTCGAGATTGCATATCGACAGACGAGGAGAAGATCATTGATCCATTGGCCAACCAAAAGCCACTGAGCGGAGGGACAATTGGCGAGCGAGCTACTGTACGGAGTACGGAGGACTGCCTTCGATATCGGATATCATGGACGTGCAGGCTAAGAATCCTTGAATGCAGGAACTGGGCCCTGATGCGCGCCAGCTACTGGACGAAGTATGGAGATGTTAGCGTATGTATGGAGAAGATGCAGCATGTAGGTCGAAGGAGCGATATCACACAATGTACAAGGGAGCTGAGCGGAAGACGGCTGATTCCTTCCGTAGCAATGAGATAAACTCATTTGAGGTAGGGAAGGTCCATGCTAAAATCAATCTTGGTCTCAAGGTAATCGACAAGATGGGGGATGAGCAGCATTAGTGTTCTATTTTCTTTGGGTAGATTCCTGCTAGTTGAATCATGGATGGTCTGGAGGAAAGTGGTACAGAAGGTGCAGATAACCTCAAATCCGAGGTCCCTGTCTGGTCAACGTTAGCTTAGTTGTCGAGGAAAGAAATGGTGGGGAACCCACCTTAGTACCTAGAGGTAGGTAATGCGCCTACCTATGTGCCTTTCCTGGTTGCATAACTCACGTCTTCTAATTTTCCTAGCTGATAATTGACATCTTGGTGGCTTCATCGAATTAGTGCTGAGGTACCTCTATAATGATTCAGATATGTCACTCCCATCGTCTAGATAACAATCTGGTACCCTCAAACATCCGCTGTGCTGTTACGAATTCTCTTCGCTTTTCTTTATCGTCAACATGCACCTCCACATCTACCACCCATGGATCAGCATGGATGTCTTTCTCCGAGTCAAGTAATAAAGTAGCTTGAGGTGCAGAGAGGATTCCCGTGCCCTATCCACGCAGGAAGAGACAATGAGAGGACAACCAGAGAGGACAGTGCATGTATGAAGTGGCCAGAGGAAATGCATCATCACATCACTTCGCATTGTCTCGCCTTCTCGAGTCGTCAAGGTTGGATCCGCTCCGCCCATAGACGGCTGCCGCGTTGCGTTGCCTACCTCCAATGGAACTCGTAAGGACCCGCGGCCGATTATGCTCGGCGGGAGGAAACCGGCCTGGAGAAAACAACCGACCAGCGGACACTGCAAAACCGCAGATCGACCAACCCGGCAGCTAAACAGAGGCGGCAGGGTTGCAATGCTGCGGATCCTCTTCGGCTTCGGCTGGCTGACGAGATTTACATTTTGAAAGACTCCGAGAAGAGCCAAGAGTCTGCTTCTGCATCATCTCCGCTGGTCCCTTGTCTCTCTTCCAGTCATGATAGTTGTGTTGCCTGCATCGGCAGCTTTGAGAGTCAGTGCACGGTGCAACGCACCAAAGCCGATGATCTGTGGCTAGCTGCTATCTGTTGAGATATCAAGTCTTGGGTGTAATATGACAGATGTCGCTGTATGGATGGCTTGGTACAATATGCCACTGCGCTGTCTATCAGAATACAGCCTTCTTTTGCTTCGCTGCGTTTTGGACTGTTCTGCTTGAGGAAGCGGAATTCCTGGCCGCTTGTGGCTGTTCTCTTTTTACCCCAGCAAATTACTAAATTCTATTTCTGAGATTGGACCCCTCTTATGATGAAGCTGCACTCTTATGCGGTTGGTCCTCGTTGGAGTTACCTTGCTGACGATACGGGCATAGAGTCTGGAGGAGTCGTACGCAATTGCAGATGGTAACTAAACCCGTAAAATCACACCATACCCCGATCTGCTACTTCTTCGCGATGCTCGAACCCACATGACCTGTTGTTGGTTTTTGCTTGAGACAGGCACCACAAGGGTCTTCCGTGTAGTATCATGTACGACAGCCAAGACGGTGCCACAACGCCTGGGGCCAAATAAATATCACCGGTTTGAGCCAAAGAGGGAACTACAGACACGAAGAAGGTCTGCTCAACTTCCATGCAAAAATAGCTCAGCACTACCACCTGCTCGTGCACATGCGGAAATCGATAGCAACGAGGCCTAGTGGCATGTCGGTCATGATATACTCCCATTGGTTCATCTTTGTCGATTGCACATTGTCCCAGTCCTTCCTGATCGATGATGAGCCGCAAAATGACCCGTCCATTCATTCTCCCACGGCTGGCGCAGATGGGTCAGTCGTTCGTTCCTCATCTGCAATTCTGCATAGCTTGTCCTTGAGAAACCGACTCCACTGTCAGCGAAGAGCCACTGTAATTGTTGCTCAGTCGACACTGGATAAACAAATCAAGCTCGCCAGATCCCGAGCCCTTACCATATGCGATCTAGGCTCACAGAGGCTGGCGCGTGCGCTCCAGCATGTGGGTATTATACGCACGTCTGTCCTGTTAGGAGCCTTCAATCAACTCCTAGTTATCAGCCAGCATCTGTTGGTCTAAGGTCGAGTCAAGTTCTACGCGGCGCAACGCAGCTCGACAGTTTCGGCAATAGTTATCGTCCTGCAGACTACTGCAGACCATCGGTCATATTTCTCGCTGGTTGGCTCCTGTAGGTCTCAAGTTTTGCTTGGCTATCTAACGTAGCAACTCAGAATATCCAATCCGAGTAGCGTTGCTTTGACCACTATGTTGAGACATAACTGTCACTCAGTCTGCAGCTGTTCACAAAAAGGTGCTGCAGTGCTCCTGCTGCTGCGCTTGAGGTTGCTTGCCTGCAATTCAATCTCGAATGGCATTCAGAGCTCAAAGACAACTTACCATTACCTGCAACGCAACAGGTAGCATAAGTGCTGTTATTCTATCAAAGCCAATCGATAATGCATGGTGGGTCAGACCTTTTGTTTACAGCATTTTTCAAGACAGGCTCTCGGAGGGAGTCTGCCCATCAAGACAAGACTGCAGGGATCCCCACTGCACCCTGATCCTGATGCCGCTCGTTTATTGTTGAACCCTCTCACATTTACACCTTGATTTGCCGCTATGGAGCCATTGGCATTTTCATGGGCGCATGCTCGAGGTATTTTTTTCCTCATTCGCAGATCTTTAGTAACCTCGCCACCATGCAGTGACAAGAAACGGCTCCGGGCGTTGTTGGTCCGGTATATCAAAAGCTATGCCTCAAGAAAGGCCATATTCACAATGCGTTGTGATATCACTTTCAAAATGTTGAAGACGAAGCCGATCTTCCTGCCGTTATTCTTTTAGTGCTACGAAACTTGTGGAGGAGCCGGGATAACCCTAGCTTTACTCGGAGGCCAGGGTGGTTTGCTAGACAGGGGAGAAACGATTGAAGCACGGAGCATTTGCTAAACCAACGTCGACAGGGTTGAATCTTGACGCTCACTTCTCCAAACCAGATAGACTACTTTTTCCTTGTCGCTCTGTAACGTCAACTTGGTACAAATCCCGCCGTTATACTGAATCCTCAGCCTCCTGGTCAATATGGTTCACATTTCGGTATGTTCTTATACAGATCAAATGACATCTACGTTGGCGCAACCAACCTATTCGAAAAGTTTCCAGTCAAGAATTTACACTGTTGCATTCATTTATATGCACCTTGACCTTGATTCAATTCAAGTGGCAGGCCTCGATGAAAGGAAAACACAGATAAGAAAGCCAACGGCTTCACGGCCTTGGTGTCATTCACCCGGCATCATTATGCATGAGGACGTTTGCACATGTCAGTCGGCAGGAAAGGGCAGCTCGTTCAAAACATGGGTCGGCGCATCAAGTATCAAGTCTCCATACAGAGCTTCTCAAACAGGGTTATAATAGAAGGCCGTTCACTAGTCCGTGAGCTCGTACTCTTAGATGCGAAGTTATATTCGATGTCTTTATACTCAAATGCAAATTTGTCTGTCGCTCCTAGTCACCAACCCCCCTTTGAACCTTTTCTCGTATACTATGAGACTTCTGCACTGACTTGGAAGCAGTTCTTGTCAACTTAAGCCTCCAATGTATTCAGATACAACACAAGTATCAGTCATAGTTGAGAGCGGAGGCCCCTGTTTGAGACGGTTATTTGTGACTGCGAAGGAGTCATTCGAATCTCAAGTGTCTGCCTCAACGCGTTTATAACCGCTCGTACCATCTCCCCGTTAGAACTTCTCTCTTGTATCATAGGTACATACATATATATTTCGTATGGACGGCTATTAACGAAGCTCTTTTGTTCCCAGATCGCACCGGGCCATGGCGGGGCATTGGCATGCTTCGGGGAAGCACGAGGTGCTGCCGGATGTGCTGTCGGAATAAGCATGCAGCATGGGAGCTACCATCGTGGACTTGGTCATAACTGATCGATTTCCATAGGTCAAAGCTCATTGTACCTGCACTAATGCCTTTTCCCTGCAGTCTAATATGGCACCAAGTCACGCATCGCGAAACCTAGATATGGTGTTTTGCATCGCGAGGTGGAAGTTGGTGTAATGAAATATCAGACGGAGCTGATATACTATATTCAAAATAAGGTATCACTGCCGTAACTAATACCTAATATAGCTTACTTTCCAGTGATCAATAAGTCGGTGATATTCTATTTCGAGGCGAAGTTGCGTAAAACAATAATATATTTGAAACCATAGTTCACTGAATACACCATTTCCTCGTCCAAGAACACAGTCAACGCCCGCACACGAGGCTCAGAACGTCCCAATCAGTATTTTTAAGCATTCTACTTCGCCTATAGAGTAATCCTACCTATATTGCAGCCCAGGTTAACTGGAATTATGACTTGTAAACAGTTGATACTAACTACCCTATATGCAAGAAACTCATATCAAGAATTCAGCATATCCAGGCTTTCAACCAGATGCTAATACCGCATACGATGTATTGGTCTTGAGGCTTCTTTAAGTCATCAAGGTCACAGCGAGTACGGTATTGATAAGTTACTCGAAGGTATATCAGGTTGAAACGCCGACATAATGAGAAATGTTGGACATGTCGAGCCGTGGTGATAACAAAGCAAGATCTACATAAGCAAAGCTGAACTGATAATGAATCAGCACTATTTAATCGAGTGCCTAATCATTGTGGTGACCTTATACTTGTGTGTTCCAGTTTCAAGGTGTTTGATGCACATTATACTGAAGCGGCATACCATTGTAAGTCAAATAGAGGCAAGACAAAGCAGGAACCCCCCTAGTACAAAATCACGAAGTAGAGATTTCAAAGTTATGCAACATGTAACAATAATCTAAGCTCCAGGGCTTTGCTGAACACAGTAACGACTGGTGGCGGTGATGGCGAAGCTGTATCACTTGTCCCCTAGAACCCAGTTACGGACCTCTCAGGCGAGCGAGTTAAGGTAATATGGATTAATACTCTAAGAACATCCCGTGTGCATTTCTCCCTGGGACTGCAATCGATAAAGTGGCCTGTAGGCTGGCATTCGTTAGTGACATGGCTACATCTCGATGGGAAACATATCATTAGATTACTCTGGTTCGACATAACCATTGTAAGGAATAGAACCTAGACAATGAGATTACAGCCGTTTAGTGAACGCTATATCGAAATTTTGGCAGGTATTTGTGTCTACATAAGCTTACTAGAAGGTAACTTCCCAATTTCATCTTGTGAAGCGGTGATCGACCTTGAAATTCAAGACCAGCACAGCTCAAGAATGAATCAATATTGTAATAGTTCTATTCTCGTATCAAAAGATTTGAATAGAACAGCTCCTTCTAACGCATAGGTATGCGTGAAATACCATCGTCGCTAGTCCAGACTTACACACTTTACCAGAGACTCCCCAATACACATCATGAAACACCAATACCGAAAACATTGTTTGAGACCAGACAGGCAAATTCATCAGACGAAGGAGCCAAGGCGGGCCTTTCCGTGTTTCAAAACATAGTATCGGAGTCTTCTCATGGGGGGCATTGTGTTTGAAGATGGAGTCATGATGATGGTTGATGCGTGTACGTATGACTAAGTACATAGACAATTCAAGAAGGTTCACGATATATTGCTAGATAGCATAATTAGCTCTCCGGCCTAGAGCTTGCTGATACATATGATTATTGGGTAGATAAAGTATCGAAAGTATTGATGTCTAGGCTGACCTGAGCCTCAATGACTCAATGAGTGAGACTCCTTTACATAGCTGCATCGTCTCAATCGACCCTGTATTGAAGTTGTAGCAATACCATGCATACTGTCTTTATACAAGCAAGGAGCCTGAACTGATTTGACTTTCAGAACTGCCGATATCCGATCATCATGAAACTTGTTTTGCATGTCTCAGATGTTTCCGGCGTAACTCACTGAGTTTCTACTTCAAACTATAACACGACTTGCAGTCTCCACAGCAAATGATAGTCAATCGCAGAGGATTACTTGTGAGTCCACCTAGCCACCTAGTATATAACTGTGAGGTCATGGCCTAAAGACAATTCTTTAGCTGGTGGATACAAATGCCATTTTACCAGGTATAGTTTGTTCTTAGTGGATTAGCATGACAATATGGAGATGGCCAAGAAGCTCCCCACTCCGAATACTATAACAGGACAAGGTGAACGGATACTATGGGGAACGACATTGATATCGAGACTCTACGCGAGACGTTTGGGGAGAGTTGCAGGTGTTTCTGCATGTCTCAACCAACAATAAGCTACGGAGGCAGACTTGCCCACTAAGGGCTGGAACCTGTTAAGAGAGTAACGTAATGCACAGGCAGATGGCCACGGACCAGTCAGTTACGAAGCTCAAATGTCACTGAGGCGTGTTGGTAACTTAATCTGACTGCCATTTCCACCTGACTTCACCACGAGAGAGGAGTTGCGAATCTATTGAGGCGAAGGTGAGAGGAGAAGCGGAGGCGGGGCAGGGGTCCGTTGTGAAGAGAGGGGCAATGAGGAGAAACACAGACCTCATGGACGCTATCGACTTGTGGCGCAAGTTAAAAGACGCCAGTTGAGGACCCTTTTGAGGAGAATTTAGTTGTGAGACCAGTATGAACTGACGAGGTCGTTCAACATGTGGTGGCCAGCCGAGACTTGAAGTCGCGTGACCTTGGATAGGTTGTCGAATGTATGGAATTCCGAGAAGGGTTCTTGCCTCACTTGACTGAAAATTGTGTGGTAAGTCTAGAAGTGATCGCCAAGAGACGACGGTTAATGGCGTTTCTGTACCTGATGACGAGGTGTCTGGTGGCGCAGTCTGGATTCCCCTCCTTTTGAATAAGCACAGGGACGAGGAATGACGAACACGTGGTTGTCAAAAGGTTAAAGGCATTATGGTATATTCATCAAAGGATTCGTAACTGATCTCAGGCAGTGCTGTTGAAGTGTAATCAAACTCAAATCTATACAGTGATAGACGCATAAGCCCCATAAACCACGTTTCCCGCTTTCATCAATAGTCAATTCCTACTATGAGACAAAAAAAATCAGTGATGACATCAAATTGGACTGGCCTAGAGCGAATGATCGACCACTAGTGTCAAGAGACAAGGGGTCGAGAGCCACGAATTCGAGGTCGGGACCAAGATAAGGAACGCGGGATAACGGGAGACGAGGCAATTAGAGAAGCGAAAGTATCAATTAATCGCGTAGTCAAAAGTTTGATGATGCTTAAACGAAACTATTCAGGCATGGATCGCTACGCCTCAGTGAATACAGAACCAACAGTCGTGAAGTGTAGCCGGTTGGTCTCACGGCGTTACAGGACCCGAGACAACCCCCCGCAAACAGAAGCGTTGCTGGTAGATCCGGATGGATGAAACGGGATGATGTTATTGATGCTGATGTTCTGGGGGATCAACACGGATGAAACAGTACATGATGCAACGAGGGGGAACAATTTGTGACAGATCTACCCATACAACATGACAGAGAAACAAGGCTGAAAACAATTGTAAGCCATATTGTTTCTTTGGCTCAATGTATCTACTAGAGAAGGGCCGATAAAAGGTGAGTGTAATTGTTAGTGGATGACTCGAGGAGAGCGAAATCACAAAACCAAGAATCACATTATCAGAGTTGCGTGTGCCCAGATTACATAGGTTATTGGCACCTAACAGTTTTATCCTTGCAAAGCTGGCGAGGCTATTGGCGAACCAATAGGTTGGTTGAACCTTGGGAACTTCATTTCGCTCTGTCTTGGCTGCTCGCTTCCTGACAGAGTAATTAATCGCCCAATTTCGTCTGATCAGAAGCGTCATGAGTTTGATATTACACTGTAGGTAATTCTCGAGTCCATGAGGGGACAAGTGCATGTGAGTGACATCTCCCTCGGGACCGCATTTCTTTCGATTTCTTCCATATCTTCTCTTCTTTTCTTCTGTACACAACATTCTGTGCTCCACAGACTTGAGCGCATCATCATCATCTGTCCCTACTCTTCCTATTGGACCAATACTCCCCTCCATCGGGACAGATACGGTCTGCTGCATCTTAAGTTTCCAAGGATACATCCCCCCGCAAACGCCCCCAAATCTCACTCACGTCTATCTATCCGTGTCGTTATCTGCCGCTACTCTACTGTAGGCTAGGTAGCTAGCAAGACATTGATGTGAATATCTGCGACCCGACCGCTTCGATCTCTCTTTGGCCTCTGGAACCCCCGCATATCACATCTCTTGTATTGTCTTACCGCCTCTCAACAACTTGTAGTCGAATACTACTGTGACTACCACTGTAACGGGACATCGGCACTCGATCACATCATTGCAGGTTCGCAGACCGCAGACCGACGTTGGCTTGGCGATACCCACGGAACCAGATACCCTGGCCAATCCCTGGTCAGCGTCACAGCCTGTGGACGAAGAGGAAGAGTCTAGAGAAGAGAGGAGTGAAAAGGACTCAACAAGAAAGAACTCTCTCCACTAAACCCCACGTGCCAATGCGCTCGATGAGGCTGAATCTGGCCTAGAACGTCTTGACATTGGTTCAATCACTCGGCTTCGCTGCCACCGAAACCCAGTTTTTCTACCCAAGGTTAGAGTGTCTCTGATTGAAGAAGCCTACTGTAGGTACAGTACCAGGCTGTAGGTATCCTTCCCATATGCTGAGCTGATCTAGTGCTGAGTGATAGTGATTGCTAGGTAGAGTACAGCGGTATTTGACCGGTATTTGCCTCCTCCGGCCGCACCGCCATTCTCAAATCGACCTCCACTGCCTCCGCCGCTTTCACCGTCGTAATCTGCCGCCTCTTACACGGCCACAGGCAGAAGAATAAGAAAAGACACAGAGGGTTTACCGTCCTACCCTCCCTGTTTTCTCTTTCCCCTCATCTTTCGACTTTCATTTGTATCATTCCAAATCAAAAACTCAACTCTTGTCTTGGCTTTATCGCCGCATTAAACTCTGGTATTCCTTGGCTTTTTAGGGACTCGACTCCAGAAGTGAGAGTCAGTTGAATTGGGCTACCGCCGGGCCCGGACTCCTCCTTTACAGCAGTAACCCCACCCACTACGGAGTACCTACTCTCGGTTCTCTAGGACCTGGGAACACCCCTGATAGTTCTAAGGCCAGGCCTCCCCGACCCGACCAGTCCGAGTCTTTTCTCTTTCATTGCGACATTTCCTTGTTGTCGCTCTGTTCTTCTTATCTTGTTTACTTACTTGCATACGCTGGTCGTTGAGAGAGCGAAGAGAGTGTATCTTCTGTGAAGAACCTTTGTGTGTGTGGAGGTGATTTGTCTGTTCCTTGTACAACTTGAAAGAAAAGAGAAGTCAAATTCTTTCATGATGCTCTGAGATACGCTGGGCGTGCGACAGACTCCTCACCCTCCGCCTGCGCTGCGCCCGTATCCGTGCAACGGCGACAAGACGCCCAACAACACCAAGACCAATACCAGCAGCGACACCAACAACAAAACACAAAACCCCTCGTATACCTCTTTGACACCCCTTGAAACCCTTTTGGGTTCTTCTTCAACCTCTCTTCTACACTGTTGCCTATTTTTTAATGGCAATGGCGCAGACCAGCAGTTCGTTACCGGGTCACCTACACGGTCACGGCTTCGGACATGGTAATCAATACGGCCATGGACATGCTAAAATAACAAAACCTCGCAGTCGACCTGCTGTGAAGCCAATCCTCAAGAAACTGCAATCGCACCACTCCCACTCGGAAAAGAATTCCCTCGATTTGGATCGCGGTTGGGACGAGCAGGGTCAATTTGGTTATTCCTCGTATAATGTGGACGGCGACGACTCGTCTTATACGGCAGGTGCATCAGCACTGCCAACACCTGCCGCCCGCGCCCGCGATGTCAGCTTCTCTATATCGGCCACGGATCTGAGCAATGGAGGTGCTCGCTCAAACAAGTATTCGCACGGGCATGCTCGCTCTACCAGTGGCACTTCTCATGCTTCTATTGCGACTTCTGCTAGCGGTGGCAGAAACGGCTCCTTTGTGCATCCTTTTCAACAAACGCCGCGCACCTCAACACCACCTCTCTCCTACGCCAACTCGCTCGCATCCCTGGACAATACCACCGGACCTCGCGATTATTCCCCCACGATAACTGAGAACGAGGACAATATCGACTCTCAGAGCCTTCAGACTTCGACTCGTGCCTATCATTCTGGTTCCCGGCCCCGCCGTCCCTCTCTTGCTAGTCAGCGCACCAGCTCGTTATCAGATGTGAACCAACCGCTGCGCATCACTACCAACGGCCGCGCTGCCCCAGGAATATCTGCGCGAAAGCCCCATAGCATCGTGACTCGCAGCCGATCTGACCTCCACCTGAACACAGGCTCAACCACTGCTCTCGACTCTGCGTCAAGCACCAGCCCACCTTCTGGTTCCTTTGTTTCACCCCAGATGATCGCTGCGTCTACATCCTCCAACGCCATGTCACCACTCCGAAGCTCTCTCGACATGAGCGGTTTCCGTCTCCGCTCACGCAGCGAGGTTGACACTGTCACCCGCCAGGAGAACGTCCGCGAGGCCCGTCGTAAGTTTGAGGAAAAAGAACGAGCCAAGGAGGAAAAGTACGCCCGTGAGCAGATCCGCAAGCAAGAACGTGCAGAGAGTCGTGAAGCCCACCGCTTCAACAAGAATGGTCGCAAGGGTAGCTTTGGAACCTCTCGAATCTCGTGTGATCGTGTGTCCAGTAGTACTGACATTCGGCCTTCGATCTCCCGCAAGACTACCGGTACTGGCGTGGGTCTGGGGTTGACCACCGAGAACGAGAAGGTCGACTTTGGTACCCGCAGCTACGACACTGTGCCTACAGGCCAGACACCTGGCGCTAGAGCTGACGATGTGCACTTTCAATCAACTCACCGAACCAAAACCACCAAGCGAAAAACCACCAGTACTTGGACCGCTTTTGTTCTGTGGTTGAGGACGCGACTGCTCAAGCTTGGTCGAAGATAGGGGAATTTTACCAGCGAGACCAAGACCAAACTCAAGACCAAATTTTCTGGCCCAAAGAAGGGATTCGTTGTCAGAACTCCCTATCAGCAATACCAGCCGCGACAGCAGACTAGCGCCTTTGACGCATACTGCTCATCACCATATACCCCTCGCCGATGAATCTACGACTGCTTTCCTCGGCAGATACTCGGCGAGCACAAATTTACAGCTAGCCATATCCTTCACTACGATACCTTGAATTTCACCTACGGGAAGCAGTATATCCCTCACTTCCCATTCGCCCACGTATAACGCACACGCACTCACGGCCTTTGGAGCAATGTGGCATGGAAACGAGCGAGTTTTCACGACCAGGAGGAACGTTATCTTTTGACATTTTATAGGCAAGGAGTTGGGGTTTACCACTTTGTTTTTTCTCTCTTCTACTTCTACGATTGGCATGCATGGTTGCATCAACGGACTCAAGCTACGCGGGATGAACTCAAGAACTTTGTTCTTTGATTTGGAACGACTTGTTGCATTGTTTCTTGTTTTTTCGAGTATCATTTCCAGTTCGGCCTGCACGGCTGTGGCATATCGGATGGAACGGCTTAGGCGCTTCTACCATAGAACCGGATCAAAACATGAACAGACATGACCAGCAATTTGCCTCCCTCACGTTAACGTTACGTTTCCTCCCTCTCTTGGCAAACATCCTGTGAAGTAGCACAGCCCTCAATTCTAGTGACTCGAGTGTCGGGCCAAGAATAAGACGAATCCATCGTACGTGTGTACCAGAGTGGCTCAGCTTTGCCTCCTCTGCTTCCCTTTCACATGACATTAATCAATTGCACATGACGTTCGTTTGCGGCCTTTGACAGAGAGTGGGTCGGCTTAACGGAGATCCTAAGTGTGGGGAGGATTAGTTAGACAGGGGTCTTGAAGGCATGGATCTCATGACCTCTTTTTGATGGTTCAGCGCTAAATCATTCCTCGAGTCCTATCTATGGAGACATTAATCTGGGGTTATGAGACAGAACCTTATTGCTGAAGATGAATGCAGATATCTGTCTTACTAAGGAATGAGGAGAAATGGATTTGTGGGTATCACGATGCAGTATTCTGAAGAAGTTTGGTGATGAGTTTACACCAAAACAAACGGAGTACAATTCGTAAGGCATAGATAGCAAAGTGATCATAAAATACAGCAATAGACGCATTTCCAGCAATGAATCACTACAGCTTTGGCCTGGCAATATCAACGGGCGTCCACCAAGGGTAGATTTTGGGCGCATTCTTGTCCATAGTCCCCGTAAAATCCGGCTTCCTCTTCTGCAAGAAGCTATTCATTCCCTCTTTCGCATCCTTACCTGTGAACAAGTCCCAAAATATCTTGCTCTCAAGTAAATGCGCCTCCTCAGGCGACGAGGCTCCCCTGTAGATCATGTCCTTCATTACTCGCGCAGAAACACCACTTACATTGGCCGCTATCTCATCCGCGATCCTGAGCGCTGTGGGAAGAACCTCTTCAGGTGCGACAATCTCACTGAAGAGACCGTCAAAGAGCTTGTGAGTGGCAGGGTAGACAGCGCCAGTGGTGGTGAGGTGGAGTGCACGGCTGGTTCCTATGAGGCGTGGGAGGAAGAAACTGCTGCATGCCTCCATGCTGAAACCACGGCGACCAAACACAAAGCCAATCTGGGCGTCGCGGCTCACAACGCGGATGTTGGCGCCGAGAGTCATTGTGATACCCACGCCAACAGCAGAGCCATTGATAGCGACGATAACAGGCTTGTTGCAGCGATACATAGGTAAAGTGACAATACCACCCGAGTCGCGATGATCAGCGGCGTCTTTCCCCAGCGCATGCTCCTCATTGAAGTCCATGCCCGCGCAGTACATGCGGTTCTTTGGATCCGACGAAGTGAGAACTATAGCGCGAACGCGAGGATCGACGGAGAGTGTGTTGAGCGCATGGGAGAGCGAAGCCGCCATTGTGTCGGTGAATGCATTACGGGCTTCAGGACGGTGAAGCTTTATGACTATGACATGTGTGACTTCTTTGGAAGAGGGGGGATGATGGAAGAGCTGCAGGGTTGGGAGGTTGAGGGTTGCATAGCTGTCGGGGAGCGAAGGCGATGCCATTGCGATTATTGGTATTGTGAGTAATAAACGAGGTATGAATGAGTGAAGCTGAGGTCAGGACGATGTTAATTCAGAGTGCGACGGATTGATTGGGCTTCTTCAGTTGAGCCGCGGAATGGTGACAACGTCTCTTGACTCACAAGATCGAACCGAGGTGCAAGCTAAATAAGCCTAGAAGCGTTGAGTGGGTGTCGCTTGATTATCCCCGGTATCTGTATATTATTCCTAGCTTCTCAAGAGTAAAATAGAGTATGTAAATGAATGAAAGATGATGATGTGAGAGCATGTGAATGCTAGTATCACATGTAAGGTTATTGGTCTATGTTCAAGCTAGAGATCGTCAGTGTCATCATCAAGCGGCTTGGATTCCGCACGCTGCTGTCTTGACGAGAACCAAAAGCAGCATTTGTTCAGAACGTGTCAACTTAGAGAATATGAACAGGATTATTTTGAAATGTCTATCCAACCTATGCCCTCGGCTGCTCTCATTGATCCTTATCATATGTGCTTATTCCAAAGTCCAGGATAGCAGGATAAGGTACAAATGGGTTTGAAGGCCGTCTTTGAGTGATGTGTCCTGTTGGTGCTCTTGCTTGTTCTTATATAATCTATCTATGAATTATATACTGAGTCCACCAATGTAGTAGTATTTGAACTTTCTGCATATTTTATCATAATACATGAATATTATTACGTGTTGCAAGTTCATCGTCAAGCAATTATCAGCTTGCACAGTTAACATCACAGTGCTGAACACTCTTCATACTGTACATCAATGACTAATCCCCTGGTTGACCAGCCAAAAAAAACTCCGGAAGCCCAGATTAACCAGCAATGCAAAAGTCTCTCCACAAGCTCCAAGTTTTAGTTGAGCCGTTCTGACCAAAGACGCAGACACAAGAGACTATGCTGTCTGGAGTATTGAATCATGGTCTATCAATGGGAACCACACAAAGATGTGTGCTACCAACTTTATATCAATGAGCGTCGGTCCCTCGAGGACATCATGGTGCACATGAAGAATGTTTATCAGTTCACGCCGAGGTAAGTGCTCAGTGTAAGTGACCGCTCTTCTCGACTTACACGACCCATTTCAGCAAACGCGCTTTTCAAGTTCAGTTTAGTCGATGGAAGTTTCCTACAAAACAAAGACTAAAACATAAGGATGATCGACTTGTGAAGCGCATCCATGAGCTATGGAAGAGAAATGTCCCTCAAAGTGAAATGCTTCGAATCCTTACTGATGAGGATGGCTTTGACATCAATTCCCGTGAACTCATGAGAGTGCGTGCCCGCAATCGTTGGCTCCTTAGAGTTCGAAATGGTGACCGAGCAAGATCTGGTGATGCTGAGCCTGATGATGAGAATCTTGAGAACGATACTTCACTAGACGACGGAGACGTGACCACTCTACTGCCTGACCAAGAACCCAGAGATCTTGACCATCCAACACCATATGCTCCTGAAAACTCAGTGCAAGAAGATCCCAACTCTGTCCCAACAACGCCCAAACCACGCAAGATTAGCAAAAGACAAAGCCGAAGAAATCGTCAACATCTCACTGAATCAGAGCACATCGTCCGTTTCCCATCTGAAATGACCTTGAACGATTCCAAAGAAGCCCTCGGTCTCGATGCGACCACTTATGCAGAAGCTCGCGAGTGTTTTGCTCGAATCTGTCAAGAAGAGTCCATCGTCAAGAAAACCCAAGCTGGACCAGGACGATGGGACTATGTCAAGAACCGCCTGATTCATGAGCGCCCACACCTACAACAGGCTCTTTGGCTTTCCAAAGAGGACCTTGAGAGAAAGCAGCTTGCCTTGGACGTTATTTGCACTGACGTGACCAAGCGTCTACGCAACCAGGATACCAGAATGACTCTCGTCGATGCAAAGAACGAGCTAGGTCTCAACCCAGAAGAGTCTCATGAAATCCGCGCTGCTTTGCATGAAGTGCTGTGCGATGCAAAGTTTACATGTAAATCTGATGGAACACCAGAGCAATGGGAAGAACTGAAGAAGCGATGGCTCGAGAAGTCAGAACGTATGAGGGCAATCCCCCTTCATGGAAATGATGAATCATCTCGCCGAAAAGTCAAGGCAGTCGAGATCGTCGCTCGAGATGTGATCAAGAGAAGACGCGACGAGAAAAGATCCAAGACCACCAAGAGTGGCGAAGCTCCTAAGCAGAAGGAGTCAACAAAGCGCAAGTCTCAGAATGACAAACCACAACATACTGTTCAGGATTCGCATCTCACCGCGGCTCAACCAAGCACATATCAACAACAAGCCCAAAGAGCGATGGAGAACCCCCCTGCCTTCAGAATGTCAGACAAGGGAGCCCCAGGGTCCAGTTCACCTGCGGATCCGATGATGGATCAACCCATGGACAGCAATGGGTATGAGCCTGTCCATGAGCCAGTCGATTCACGTATTACTTATACAACAACCGGACAGCCACCAGCACCACAACGGCCAGGACAGGTACAATTGCCGGCTCTGGGCATGCCGGCTTCTCAGGGTGTCCTACCTCAGCCCCATAGAATGCTGGGCTCGTCCGCTGCCAACACCGTGCCCATGGATGCTCAGTACGGCTCATCGATGTACTTAGGAAATCAACCACAGGCAAACTATATGCCGCAGCAATACGTGCAGCACCAATTCTCCGCGTCGGCGCCCAATACAATGTTCTCGCCTGTGCCTTCAGTGCCTGCCGTACCATCTTCTTTTGCAGTATTCATGCGATTGCACCCTTCGTCGACATATCCGGCCAATACCAGCCTGTGGATATCTACAATGTCTTCACAATCGATCCAGGAGTTACGACAGGTCGCGGTTACTAAGTTTCCCGGGGCGTTGTGTGTTCGCATCGAGGGTATCATTAAGGACCCTAAGGGCAACGAATTACCCCTTCAGATACAAGGAGATGATGAGTTAGCAGCCTACTTTGACCATATGCAGAGTGGAACGCCGACTTTTACTGTTCAACTTGTCCAACACGGCAGCATATGATCACTTCGTGTACCTTTGAATGCGAAGAGCTACCATGCTACGTGTGATGACAACGACAACAAGAAAACGGGCGGACGGAGTTTCGGGACAATATACAGCTTATGATTGGGTAGTTTGACAGTTTTCTGGGCGTCGGGATGGAAGCACAGAGAGAGCGGACTTGGCCTCCGCGATATATTTTGGGGAATGCGGCTGAGACGTTCATCTACGGCGGTGGCCAATCTCCGAAGATCTGACGTCTCGGCTATTGCAATTAGCATTATATGGATACCTGAAAACATTCACTGCTTCAAAACATACAATACAGGATAAAGACTTGATTCGAGGTTCATTGCAACAGCATTGGTAATACATGATAGTGAAATTGGCCGAGGCCGGCGGTGACGTGCTTTGATGTGATAATTGCTCTTCAACGTGCCCCCTCTATAGTCAATATTGATCCTTGAAATCATATTGAGCATCCACTTTGGTCAGTTTTCAGCCATTGATGGATCCTATCTTACAAGATTGAGGGAGAAGCTCCGGGCCCGGCTGGTACGGATCGGTATCGAAGATATCAGAATACGGACATTGCACAGCGCGACTGCTGAATTATACCGAGGAAACAATAACGAAAAAGGCAAGTATAAGAGTAAATATAATAACACAACCAATGAGAATTAGTCAAGGGCCTCCACGCCGTAGCAGATCTAATCGAAGCCGATCTCAGGGCCCTGAAGACGCCCGAACAAGGCCCCGTGATGTGGGGTTCGGGAATTATAGTGCGGCATTCCAACTCCGTCCTAACAATTTTCCATTGCCGTTGACTTCAACACTTAAGCTCGACATCGACCTTTCCTCGTCGGCCAATTCCTATCCCGACACACTCCTACAGCTCCGATCAGCTCCTCTACACCCTTTTACGACCTATATATCTTAATTATCCCTGCTACTGACTTTCAACCTCTGCCCGCGCACAAGCTACGTCGTCATGGCTTCTCTTCAATTGCGCGCTCAGCGTGCTGCTCTTCGGAGCTTGCGGACACCCACCACAGCTAGTTGTAGAACTATGAGGCTACCTGCGTCTTTCTCCCGCTCTTACGCTACCGAGATCGAGCCCGAAAGGCCGAATAAGAATACCCCCACCCGACAGAGTAACGAGACAAAGGTGGGAAGGACGTTCCAAGGACAGGTTATGGGCAGTATTGGATCTCGATTAAGGCGTGAGCGGGAGCAGAGGGAGAAGTACGAGGAGTGGCGCAACATGACAGATCCTACACGGAACTGGATGGTGACATTTGGTACGCTCAATTACTCGCTTTCCGAGTTAAAATCTAACAAACGATAGTCTTCCTCTCGGGCGTTGGTATTTCATACTGGCTTGGTACATATTGGCCAAGAGACCCCGAACCTACGTCGACACTGCCTCTCAACAAGTCCAAAGCTCCCAAGCACAACACGAAACTCGAGAATATGCAGGCTGCCTGGGCCGACTTTGTCAAGATTGTCGGCCAAGACAATGTCAGCACCGCTGAGAACGACCTCGAACACCATGCCACATCCAGTTGGTCCTCTCATCAGGCTGGCCCCGAAGACCGTCCCTTTTGCATTGTCTATCCCTCAAGCACTGAAGAGGTGTCTGAGATTATGAAGGTTTGCCATAAGCGCAAGATTCCCGTTACAGGCTACAGCGGCGGCACCAGTCTCGAAGGTCACTTCACACCTACCCGCAAGGGCATCTCTATCGACTTTGGCCGTATGAACAAAATTATCAACCTTCACAAGGAGGATCTCGATGTCGTTGTCCAGCCTGCGATGGGCTGGGAAGCTCTAAATGACCACCTGGGGCATGAGGGTCTCTTCTTCCCTCCCGACCCTGGCCCTGGCGCTATGATTGGAGGCATGATTGGCACTGGGTGCAGTGGCACCAATGCCTATCGCTATGGTACCATGCGCGAGTGGGTTCTCAGCTTGACTGTCGTTCTTGCTGATGGTACTGTCATTAAGACCCGGCAGCGACCTCGCAAGAGCTCTGCTGGCTACGATCTCACGAAGCTGTTTATTGGTTCCGAGGGTACCCTTGGTCTCGTGACTGAGGCTACTCTCAAGGTTACCGTCAAGCCTGAGTCTACCAGCGTCGCTGTCTGCAGTTTCCCCTCGATCCGCCATGCCGCTACTTGTGTGAGCAAGGTTGTGGCCCAGGGCATCCCCGTCGCTGCTGTCGAGATTCTCGACGACAACCAGATGAAGTGCATCAACGATGCCGGAATGACATCACGAGCATGGACAGAGGCAGCCACACTCTTTTTCAAGTTCGCCGGAACTCCCGCCGGTGTCAAGGAGCAGGTTGCCCAAGTGCAGGGGCTCGCTAAGCAGTCTGGCAGCAAGACCTTTGAGTTTGCTAAGAGCCAAGAAGAGCAGGACGAGCTGTGGAGTGCACGAAAGGAGGCTCTCTGGAGTACCACAGCTGTCAAGAAGCCTGGCGACCACGTGTGGACAGGCGATGTTGCTGTGCCCATGAGCAAGCTACCAGATCTGATTGAGGCGACCAAAGAGGATATGGCAAAGAGTGGCCTGTTTGCTTCTATCGTAGGACATGTCGGTGACGGCAACTTCCACACTATTCTGCTGTACAACGATGCTCAGCGTGCAAAGGCTGAGGCTGTTGTCCATCGCATGGTCAAGAAGGCTGTTGAGATGGAGGGTACCGTAACGGGTGAGCACGGCGTTGGACTTGTCAAGCGGGATTATCTCCCTCATGAGCTTGGCGAGTCTACAGTTGACGCTATGCGACAGGTAAGAAATATTGCCCATATATTGAAATGAGCAGTTTGCTAACAGTCATTGCAGATCAAGAAGGCCTTTGATCCTCTATGTTTGCTCAACTGTGACAAGGTTGTGCGGGTACAAAAACCCAAGAAGGGAGAGGTCGACGAGTGGTAGAGAGTTATGAAATACGCATGAGATTGGAAACGGACAAGAGGAAAAGGAGCATGATGATACCTGGTGTAGCGTGTACAATGTAGGAATAGATGGCTTGAACGGCAGTCACAGAGACTCGTCTTTACAAAAGCTTTGTGTATAAGATCAGTTTAGCAGAAACCTTGATAAAGTTCACCCTTAGTCATGTAATCCACTCGAAAATGTACTTATCTTCTTCTGTTGCTTTTGAAGTGCTAAAGGCCCTATGACCTTTGGCGACCAAACTTATCTTTTAAGTCAATATATTTCCTTTAGAACCTGTAAAGTTACCTCAAGTTCATATTACTTTTTAAGAGTTTATTGGAGTCAGCCCCTGGAGGGCTGAGGCTGCCTGCATACTTATATTGCGAGTCAATCTTTATATGAGACTGAAGTCAGGCTTGCAAGGACATCGAGAAATTCTTTCTCCTCCACCTAAGGAGTCCAGCTCCCCCCAGAGTCTATTTAATATGCCCGAAATCATACGCACCTCAGTTGATCCTGCGCAATAAATGATCATGTTGACAGCAGCGAAACAGCATAACTTGACTACCGAGGCTATAGCCTTGCTAACAGGGATATCTTTACAATAGTTGAGCCTTTACAAATACATTGGGTACCGTGAAAGTCCAGCTTGTAATAGATGAGAAATAGGAGTACAATATACACTTCAGGGCTTTATACTACGGAAGATCGATAAGTATCTCGTGATCTCGGAGTGTGACTTATATAAGGTTGACAATGGCTTATTCCCTCTATGCTATAGCGCAATATACTGGCTCACTGCCTCACAGTCTGATCTTCCATCTTCTTGGTAGAAAGTTCGTTGGTTGTGTTTCCTTTAATGGATCATTAGCAAAAGCCTGTCACCGTGTCACCATAGATAGATATGCCACATACCAACCATTCTAGCATCTATCATGGCAAACCGAATTGCCCTTGTTGGTTAATCCCAGCCTAAGTCTGAGCCTGGCTCGATCCTGGACCCGGACCTGGATTCTGACTCTGATTCTGAGTTGACCTAAAACTGTACTCAGCATCGAATGCACATAACTCAGAGGTAACGTACGGGTGATGGTTGCTAGTCAGAGACCCGATATTCCACTGCTGGAAGATCCGGTCCAGCCGCGCTCTGAGTACCTTGACGCGTTTCTCGCGGACGCTTTCGAGCGCATCTTTGCTCTCAAGAATACCTCTGTTGACCTCGTCGCTTAGGGTGTACAGAGCGTCGAGTTTGTGTTCGAGCTCGTTGATCAGCTCGCGGATGGCTTCTTTGTCGACTGGCTCTGTAGTGTTTTTCTGTTCTGTGGTCGACATGGCGATTTCTTGGTTGCGGACGTAGAGGAGAGATGTTTGTTGTATCAAGGTGTATAAACTGGCGAGGGGGAGCGAAAGTGCAGAGAGTTGAGGTTGGTAGTGAATAACCGCAGTGCACTGAGTAATGTAGTTGTAGAAGCTCTTACCTCCCTTGGTGCACTTTCCCGCATCTCGTGCCCCATTCATCAAATTGCATAAACAATGGCAATGTAGCAAAGAGACATAAAAGGATAACGACCTGTCAATATGAATTCACAGGATATCTAAGATCATATGGACAGAGGTATCGAAGCAAACAAAACTGAGCCATTATATTGACTCTTCCCAAACACCATACACTCCCCCAAACAAAATCCAGATGTGACGCCCTAGATCAAAACACTGTGACAGTGTTGACATGCCCATTCTTCAAAACCTCAAATACCAACCCTGGGAATCCATACAACGTGGTCGTGGAATCCCCGTTTGTTTCTGCTCTTCTTGCGCCGCTCTCCTCCCACCCTCCCAAGAACTCACAACTGCTGCCTGGACTATCACCCCAGCCACGATTAAGAACCATGCCGCGTTGTCTTTGCTGAGAGTCGTTTCGTGGGAATGCAGATGCCCATGCAGCATTCATGCGGTCCTCTATTTGTGGGAAAGGCGTTTCCGAATCTGTCGGTCCGTTGCCATCATTCAAAGAGTCCAGGTAAGCAATTTCCCAGCGACAACGGCGATGACGATTGAATTCGTATGAGCCAGGTATGTTGCCATGTAGAACCAGCTTTGTGGCTACTAGTCGATCGGGAGAATGGGATATGATGCCGTTCTGACCCTCTGCTTCACCGACTTTGCTGCCAGGAGGAGCTTGTGACGGGGGTACACGAGTCGATATTAATATGTCAAACCCAAGATAGAAATAATTATAGAAGCATTCGCCATTTGTGTTAAGACCGATCTGATCATCGACGGCTTCTTCATTGTCTGATGCATCAGACCCCTCGTGCATGGAAGACTGATCTGTATCGGTGAGATCTTCAGGCCGGCCAATATCAGCAGCATCTGGACGACCTTTAGCGTTGCTTGCTGTACGCGTCTTATGAATGACCATTTTCTGGTCATTCTTGCGATAGATGGCATTCGGAGGCCCCAACTCCATGAGGAGATCTTGAGGTGTTGTCTCGCCAAGGGTGATCCAGAAAGAGTTGCTGGTCCATTTTCTGAAAAGCTGAATCTTTCCAGCTCCATGTAATCGAACAAGCGAAACTTCGTCGGGGTAGACATCTTTGCCTCGAGGAATCACGGTAGTTGACTTGATACTGGGCAAAATCTCAGTCCAAAGAGTCGGTCTAGCATCAGCCCAGGAATCACCACTAAAGACAGCCATCGAGGTTGCGACTTGACTAGATGCCGATGCGAAAGTCGACACTACGTCTTTCTCGGGCGAGTACTCGGAAGGATTAAGTGCGAAGTTAAAGGCAACACCGGGATAGGACAGGACATAGATGCCATTATCGTGACCACTAGATGGCGGAATAAATTCACCGGCGTACGTAGGGCCGAGTAGTTTATGGTATATGTGTCGGAAGGTCGGTCCTGATGCCGAGTCGCCTGGTGAAGGAGATCCAGGGGTACCAGCAAATGGTTTTACAAGATCTCGTTCTTTGAAGGTAATGTGATTCTTGGTAAAGTCGGTAACCTCGATAAGACGCAGACGCTGTTCGGGGCCGTCAAATCTTAGTCGTATACCATTCCCAGGGAGTTCAATGCCAACGGGTTCGGTGACAGGTCGGTCAGGGGAGTAAAGTAGCTCGATCTTCGGGAAGCGTTGGGGTTCAGCTTTAAGACGGGTAAGGACATCGTGAAGAGTTGCACCGAGGACTGTAAATATGTCAGTAGATGTTATCAAGTCTTATGATGTTTTACCATACCTAGGAAGCCCAGTGCTCGGCCAGGATAAAGCTGCGCGGTAAAGAGTGACATTTTGATGGCGATGATATTGTAGATACCTGTAGATAGCTTATCGCGGAGCTATCCCTGGAGGGGTTGAGCTATGTGAGAGCTGAGCTCCTAGGAGAGCTTTGCAGACTGTATGTTGCTGACCATGAATGAGTCTTTTGCTAAAAGAAAGATTTAAAGAGCAAGGGTATGGAGAGGTATGTAATTAAATCAAAAGAAAACGGTCACGGTGTCTGTTGCTGTTGGAGTCTTATCGAGTGAGGAGTGACAAAGATGCCATGTGATGCGATGCTGTGACGCGGGGCACTAAACGCACTAAAGGGAGGTGAGACTTAGTGCTAGTTAGGGATGACGTAAGGCAACCACATGGTCTTTGTATGCTGCTCATCTTGCCTATGGACTTTGTTGTTTCAATCGTTCATTCAATTGGTTCAATATTCATCTTACTTGACTAATCCGTCCCTTTGATCTAGATGAATCCTCTGTCAGACGCGTAAATGCTCGCGTATTCAATGTGCAAGGATCAGTTACTCTAAATAATGGTAGCCGTATTGCTTGTGATAGACGAAACGAGTCCTAATATATTGAAATACGCTGCAGTTAGTGTGATTGGTCTTTCCGTACCGAAAAACCGACCGCTATATGCAAACAGTAGATTGTTCCTGAACACCCATCTCTTCTCTCATGATCTTATACGAGCCTCGGCAAGTGGCATCTCATTCATGAACCTCGTGTGGGGCAGCCTAGGTTGGCGTTCTAGGGGTCGTAAACGGCAGATGCAGCCTAAGCTCAGCTTAGCTTAGGAGAGAGTTGAATCTCTTACTTATCTCCAGACCTGCTCTATTAGGACATAACTCTTGTTCTTGCTGCTGTTTCTGCCATTTATATAAACTGCACGGGTCTCCTTACCCCAGAATCCTCCCTCAGACTAACACAATCCCCCGGATCTTCCACCATGGCCCCATCCGACTTTGCCGACTATCCCAAGCCTGTCGAGGCTCCAGCAGCTACATACAATCCCACAGTCGAGAACAACCCTACATTTCGAGGCATTCCTCTCGTAGTTGGTGCTAATCTGTGAGTTTTATATCCTGTGGCTTATACCCTTACCAAAGCTAAATTCTTGTAGCATCGCCAAAGTTGGGTTCCTTCAACAATATTTCTGGGATAATGCCCACTTTGGCACTATCAAAGATATTCCTGCTCTTGATAATATTCCCTACAGGTTTCATGTATGAAAGGTCATTGCTTCATACAAAATGCCACATAGCTAACATCCTCAGCCTACCGTAACTCCCCTGGGCCCTGCAGAGCCTATGCTCGACTTTGAACCTAAGCTTCTCAAGTCCCAATATGCAGAGTCCAAAGCACGCTACTACACTGCTAGTGACTATCATGAGATGTACAAGTCGGGTCAAGTGACACCTCTTCAAGTCGTTGAAGCTCTCCTCCCTCAGATCTCCAGACCAGATGGCAAGTACTCTGATGGCTGGGTTGATAACCACGGCAAAGATCATCTAGTCCTCGAGGCTGCCAAAGCCTCAACTGAGCGTTATGCTGCTGGCAAGCCACTGGGTGTATTGGACGGTGTACCTATCGGTGTCAAGGATGATACCGATGTTAAGGGATTTCATAACCACATTGGTATGAAATATGACCCCTCCATTGAGACTTTCAAGGAGCAGAAAGAATCTTCGTGGCCAGTGAAGAAACTCCAGGAAGCCGGTGCTGTAGTCATTGGAAAGAATGCTATGCATGAGCTTGGCTCCGGTGAGTCTATATACAACGTCTTTCTAATTCAATTACTGACCTTGATCAGACACCAGCGGATGCAATGTAAGCACGAGCCGCTTTGTACAAGACACCACTAACAAATCCAGGCTGCACAAGGAACACCCACTAACTGGCTCAACAAATCCTACTATCCTGGCGGTTCTTCCTCAGGAGGCTCATCCACTGTCTCAGCTGGTGTTGTCCCCATCGCCGTTGGCACCGACGCGGGAGGCAGTATCCGCATCCCACCCACTTTCAATGGCGTCTACGGCCTCAAGACCACACATAACAGAACTATGTTTATGAATAACACAATGTGTATCACCGGCCCCATCGCCGCTACTGTCGCAGACCTGACTATTGCATACCGCGTCATGTCCCAACCTAACCCAGATTGTCATATCCAAAGCCGTTTTGCTCGTTCTGACCCACCGCCAAAGGGCCAGAAGAAGGTCATGGGAATTTACCGTGACTGGTGGAACAAGGCTGATCCTCGTGTCAAAGAGGTTTGTGACAGGGCGATCGATTACCTCGCTAACAAGTGCGGTTATGAGATCATCGACATCACTATCCCTTACATCCCTGAGGCGCAACTTGCGCACAGTGTTGTCTGTATCACTGAAATGGCCGAGTCAGCCCGCCGACGAACTCCCAATCCCGCCGACTGGCTCTCTCTGGTAGGACCCGCTAACAAGGTCGTTATGTCTGTCGGTACCAGGACTCCTGCAGCTGATATGCTCAAATACGGGGCTTTACGAGAGCTCATCATGCAACATCTCGCCTACTTATTCCAGAAGCACCCCGGCCTTCTTCTCATGACACCCACAAGCCCCTTGATCGGATGGCCTATTGTCCCTGGTGATCAAGCCTATGGCATGAGTGATACCAACACGACCATCCGAAACATGCTCTACGTCTTTTTAGCCAACTTGACCGGCACACCTGCGGTTTCGGCTCCTGTTGGCTACGTCGATCCTGATCAGGGTGAGGGTAAGCTCTCTATTGGCTTGATGGCTACAGGAGAATGGGGTAGCGAGGAGCAGCTCCTGGCTTGGGCAACAGAGGCAGAAGAGTATTTGCATAACGCTACAGAGTCTGGCCGGCGCCGACCTGATGAGTGGTTGGATGTTGCGGATCTGGTTAAGCAGAAGGCATAAACTCGTCGTACTAAGATGATGCTTTTGCTGTTTTTCACTTAGGTCGCAAAAATGAAAATGGAATTTGGAATCTTTCAATCGTTGTTTAGCATGTGGTGATCAAGGGTGTTACTTAGCCCCCTCTTGTGACTACATGTCGAAGCAACTACTGGGCTTATTTAGCCAGGAACTTAGAAGCAAGACCCATAAGACCGGAAGCGCCACCCTGCTGTCCACCAGCACCGGCCTGGTTCTTGAGGTACATCTTGAAAGCGACTTCACCAGCCTGCTGGATGACGCTCTCCTTGCTCGTGCCCTCGGATACCTTGCCTGATGCGGCCTTGTTGTCAAAGAGCTATAAATTCATATTAGACGTTGACTTATACGTGTGCTGTACCTCAAAGCTAACCTTACTAGCCTCGGCCAAGGCAAGTCCCAAGAACGCAGTCTGACTGTTGGCACCAGTGCTGCTCTGGCCCTGGCCCTGGGTGAACATCTTGAGAGCTTGCATAGCAGCAGCGGTACCCAGACTCTTGCTGTCTTGCTGGGAGTCGTCGTTGTTGTAGGTGTTCTTGTGCTGCTTGATGGCATCTGGTGGTCATATGTCATCAGCATGTGTCTTGACCCATCGGACAGAAATCTCAAAAAGATTGCTTACCTTCCTCATCGAGGTCCTCATCAGCAAGCTTGTTCTGCTTCTGTCCGAGAGATCCTAGAATGCTTCCAAAGAGATCCTTGTCACCAGAAGATCCGGCTTTCTGATGGGCTTCCTCCTTGGCGTTGTCAAAGTCGACGTTTCCACCAAGGAAGCTGGAAGAGCCACCGCCACCCTGAGACTCTGTGTATTGTTAGATTCGCTCGCTCGAGTGGAAGCCTGCGTTAATAACTAACGGATGCCACCGGCAGGAGGGTACTGCTGTTGCTGGCCGTACTGGCTCTCTTGTTGTCCGTAACCTTGCTGCTGGCCATAGCCTTGTTGTTGGCCATAGCCCTGGTCTTGGCCTCCGTAGCCCTGCTGCTGTCCATGCCCTTGCTGCTGGTGTTCTAGAAAGAATATTAATTAGCTGAAGCTATCTGGAGTCTGAGTTATAGTTGAGATGTCGAGATCAGTAAAATAACGGCTAGCTGTTGCTTTAACCTCCCTCGACGGTCTGAGGTCGTATGAGGGGCATCATGGATTCTTGGCGGGGTAATAAGAGCTATGAGGTAAAATATGAGGACGGAGACATGAACATACCCTGACGCTTGTCCTTGTCGTCGTCAAGATAATCCTTAGCGGCGTTGATGAGCTTATCCATGATTGCGATGTGGCTTGAGGGGATGGAAAATATGTTTGTATTGAAAGTTGTTTAGTATCGAGAGGGAAATGTAAATGTGAGAGAGGTTGATGATGCAAAGGATAAAAGTTGAAATAGAGAGGGGTCCAAGTCTCAGGTACTGTATGTACATTGAGCTCGGAGAGCGGACGTCCAATCAGCTCAATTAATAAAGCCTTTATTACATGGCCCTCTAGCTAGCAGTGCCTACCTACCAGAGTGTATGACTGTTCGTTATGCTGTATTATCCATCCAATACTTTGCTGCGATTGCCCTGGAGGTGTCTGACGTGGATCCAGCTGTACAAGCTACAGCTCCCCTCATAATTATGGGGAGCTTGTCACGACCTACGCAATCCATTCGGCCTTAGTGGGACCTGTAGCATTAGCCACTGCTTATTTCAGCTGCCATGGATCATAGCTTCAGCTGAACTGCGTCGTCACGTATGAAAAAAGACCCCGACTGACTGTATTGACCGACACTGAATAAGGTACCTAGCCAGAGGTAAATGGGTTTTATGTCGTTGCATCTTTTAGTCACGACAGTCACTCTATAGAAAATGCGTCAATTCATATACGTGGCGCATCAAGGGCGCACACGTCAGCTATGTCTGCCCAAATGCTCCCTACACTCCAGGTATCTGTGTTGTAGTCCCAGTCGTGACAAATCAAATATCCAGTTCAATCGTGAGTTTGCAAAAAGAAAATAATCAAGTGAACAACCGGCTGTGAGCGTCTCGTGTATCCCGCTTTTCGCCATCCAAATCAGTAATTTCAGCCTAAACTCCGTCGTGCCCTAGGCACCGTGTCTCTGGTCGACTCGTCTGATGTCGCGGCAAACACTGCTACTTGCTGCCCTCGTTTCGGTCGTGTCACGCATCTTACAGGCCGGTAGATCGATAACTCGTTGGAAGCCATCTCGTCGCCTCGTGATTATACAGATTGATCCACCGTAGGAGGATGACTGGTGCTGGTTCTCTTCTTCTCCCTCTTGGCCCAGCGTAAACCGCAGGCGTTGCATAATGTCTTCGGTCCTTGGGGTCCCTTTCTCCATTCCGGTGAGTCCAGGGTGCCTGTATCATGTTAGTATTGAAGCAACAGGCCACTTACGTCGACAAAACCACTTACCACAGTCCGTACACACATATTCCTCAGACGTCTTGAGCTTCTTCTTTTTATCGCCTGTTCGAGGGTCCCGCTCCATCGGAATTGCAATTCCTGCATCGCCCTTGATCAGGGTCGGGCTAGCATTACCAGTCGTAATTCCCCGGCTTCGTTCGCCCTCGATGTATCGCAATCCCGTCAACATCTCAATCGTGTCTGTGTGCGATGCCCCTTCGTAACGTGCCATCTTATCCTTCAGCGAATCCTGTCGACCACCTGCGACTGAGCCTTCGAGATTCTCGCGTGTAAGAGCTTTATTGAGAGCTGCTCGATCGGCTTCTGTCATTCCTCTTTCGCTAACCGGGCGGTAAAAGGTTCCCGAGGAGACGCCGGTTCCTTCAGATGGTGTCATGTCTGAGCGACCCTCTTGACTCTGCAGCCACTGCTTCTGCGCCTCGTCGTTTTCGGCCTCCTCTTCACGACGGAGCTCGGCGATACGGCGCTTTAATCGTTCATTTTCGATCTTATGCTCAAGGAAAGAGTCTAAAAGTCCAGCGTTTTTGGTGGGATATGGTCGCGCCATCATGAACACGGCCTGGCAGAAGGGTGACTGGTTATTTGGATTGGGGGCGAACTTGGCGCCAGCAATGTGAGCATGGCCGACAGTCTCAAAAATCGCATATTCGGCGTCCTTCTTTTTGAAACGGTAAAAAAGTCGTAGCGGGTTGCCTGATGCGATGGATTCGTTGAGTTCTGCGACGAAAACACCTTGGTCGTCTGGGTGGATCAAGTCTTTCAGAAATACATCTTGGATCTCCTCTACACTGTATCCAGTGACCTGGAGAATGCTAGGTGATGCGTACTTAATGCGACCGTTCGCATCGAGAATCTGTAAAAAGTCTCTGAGCTCTTCTACAACCTTGGCGGGCCAATTTCTTCGCTTGGTGAACTCAGTAAGGGTGCTGGCGCCAGCAAGATTCATCTGAGCAAACGCGCCAGCAGGGAGGGGCCCTGCGCCAGGAACATTGTTGGCTGCTGTGTTGAATTGATTTTCAGCTCTCACGACAGACTCTTCTGTTGTCGATTGCCCGTTGCCGAAAGAGCCGCTCATGTTGGAGTCATCTGCGGATTCGATGTTCATTGGAATGTCTGTTATGCCGCCGAGTATACTATTATCGAGCATGGCCATAAGATCGTTGTCCTGACCATCAGCGCCCATCTACAAAATCGGGTTAGCCGAAATGATCGAAGATCAAGGTTGCGTTGGCCTTGGCCGAAGGGGGGCGCTATAGATAGGGCCGCAGCCCCCGGCGTCGGCGTCGCGGGGAGGGGAGTGGTAATTGACCTGGCCACCAGTCATGTCGGGGAAAGAACCGATATCGAGGTTGAAACCGTAGAAATTGTTGAAGTTGTTCGGATGAGGGGCGCCCTGGGGCGGAGGTGGTGGTGGAGGTGGTCCGTGGGACATGGTTGCGGCGCATTCATGTGGCAGTCGAGCATTCGTAGTTGCATTGGTGAGAACCCAGAAAGGGTAATGCCAGTGGCCTTGGGCGTGGCCTTGGTGGTCTCTTCAGCGCTCGACTCAGTGGATGCGACAGCGGTAGCGATAAGAGCTGGGGATAAGTTGTCCAATTGGAGATATTGCTTCGATGGCTTGAGTACCATGAGAAATACCTAAAAACGAAAAGATATATCCGGGTCGTATCGGCGCTTTTTTCCCTTCAATTTTGTTTTTGGGTATGGTGAAGGCGAATTCTTAAGCTCAACATCTAACTCGAAATGTAGAAATGGATGTCGAGCTTCCCCTCTCTACTGTCCACTGAGATAATGAACAGCAAAGAACATCAAGTAATCGGCCAGGAACAAAGCGGTAAAGAAGTTGAAGGGAGCCCTATTAGATGCCGATAAAATGTTAGAAACAACAACAAAAGTTGAAAAATGTGGTTGGCATGATGAAATTAAGTGAAGAGGCAGCGCTGAAGGGGCTCGAAATAGATCAAGGCATGGACCGAGATGTTTGCACGGGCACGGGCACAGATTGGAGTTACCTGGCTGACAGTACTCAGATGGGACGCCTGGTATAGCAAGAAATAATAGTGCATGTGAGAGGCAAGATTGTGAAAGGGTTTGGATGAACTTGCTGTGACGGGGCAAAGTGAGATGAGATATCTGCAAGCACATATCCATCTGTCATGTCACCTACCTACACCACGGTTTCTAGTAGCGTCTTTGGATAACAAAGAATGGCCCGCTTTCTGAGTCAAGGCGAGGCTCAGGATCGCTTTGAAAGGAGCAGATCGTTAGGTTCACAGCAGAGACAGAGGTTGAGAGCGACTTTTAATTGTTTCCCCTTGCTTGGGTCTGATGACAGGGCAGCAACAGGCTTGTGGTGTGTGTGTGTCCATCTCAAATCAGTCCATAGACTGCCATAGCTGGCTGGGCAGCTTAGCAAGTGTGGCCAGGTACTATCAGGGATTTAGCCACTGTAAAACATGGCACTTTTGGAGAATTGGATTCTTTCACACATGGGAATTTGGGCTGCCTTGGACTGAACTGGGCATGAAACGTCACCTCTTGTGTCCGGGGCCCAATCTGCACTGCTCGGCAAGACCCCCTGTTCTTGTCTTTAGCCTCATGGGCACTTGTCCAACAATTGAGCCAGGACAAGACGAGTGTGCCGGAGGTTATGCCCCGGGAAAAACGGGCTAGTGGCTCACAGGAGTTCCTCCAGCCGGATCTATTGGTTGACTTCATCGGCGTAGTCCGTTTTAGCGCACCCTTGGGTCGCCTTAGCCGGATCCAGCGTAAAGGGTCCAGCGGCAGTAGCGCAAGCCAAGCGCCAAGGCAGGCCACCATCCACAGTGGCTGACCAATATTTGTAGTATCTCGTTCGAGGCTCGTAGGAGAAATATCGATTCTCGTAGGCATTCATGATGTCTGATTAGTCTGACGTTCAGGGGGATCATCGCGGGGCAGTTACGGGGGTCTGTTGCAGAGATTCGTGATCGAGATATCAAGAAAGAAAATGGCATCGGGGAACGAGAGATGCCCAAGGGGTGAAGAGAAAAATGCCATGTCTTGTTCAAAACCACATAGTAGGTTGCATGTCTGCACGTCTCGTTAGCCTATCCTCGTAAGCAAATCCTTCCCTCATTTGTCGCCTCATCTAAAGTCTGCTGTTTTCTCAGTTTTTCATGCAAGGAAAACAGAGATATGTCACTGTCATAGCACAACTAGTGTCACCCAAAAGCAAAATGCGCTATTTGAACTGCTTGAATGTCCCGGGGAGTAAGAAAACCTCTGACATGAAGCTAGGGCGCCAAAATCAACTGGTCTAAAGACCTGCTAAGATATACTAAACTTACCTAAATATTTTTGTCACTTAGGACAAAGGTCCCAAGGTTTCTTGTCTTTCCCTAAAATGTTTGTATCTCGTTGCTTCTCCAGCTCTCTAGACCCTTCGAGACCCTTAGGCTCTCAGGGAGAACCATCAAGCATTGTCGCTCCAGCTGTAAGGGGTCTCGGGTCTACGTTGTACAGACCCAAAGTGGAGTGGCGCCGGGACTGGTGTGGTTTGCTTGTGTTTTGACCCAGGGACGTTGGAGGGCTTGATTTAGGGGTCCCTGGAGACTTGCCACTTGATGCTCTGCTGACGTCGAAAAGACGTAATATTCTAGTCGATCTCATCAATTGATGAAACGTCACAAACTACTTGCCATGAGAGAATGAGAAAATGAAACGGTTTCGCCAGCGTCAAAAACAATGCTAAAGTGTATTGTTGAGCTCAAACAGCTTTCCAAAACTGGCCAATTTTGGAGAAATGATTAGTGAACAGGCCATACAGGCAGGCAGGATGGGTGATAGATTTGATGGATCATGGTACTTTCCATTTTCTCTCCCCAGTGAAGCCGCGGGAACTCCGGCTAAACCAAGCACGTGATTACGCATCGACTGGTCCTGGCTTTCGAACCTCTCAACGCGTCTTTGTACCTAACGTCGCGTTACCCGCCAATTTGACTTCAGCTGCCTGATCCACGCTAACGAGCGACACTTGTTGTCTACCTTATCCAAGGCCTCGACGTTCTTGTGACTTGTGAACTGCAGCTTTTCTTAGTAGTCGATGATTTATTCTCAGTAATCGACACTACCGTCACTACGCTCCCCTGATGAGGTAGTAGTCACCATGTCCAGAATCGACAAGCTTTCGATCTCGGGTGTGCGGTCCTTCAGCCCCTCAGTCCGTGAAGCTATCCAGTTCAATACGCCTCTTACTCTTATTGTCGGCTACAATGGATCGGGAAAGACAACAATCATTGAGTGTCTAAAATATGCCACGACCGGCGAGCTGCCGCCTAACAGCAAGGGCGGCGCTTTCATTCATGATCCAAAGGTGCCGACATGCGTATTTCTTCAATAAGCAGATCTTGATGCTAACATAATGTAGCTTTGCGGTGAGAAGGAGGTTATGGCCCAGGTCAAACTCCAATTTCGATCGATCAATGACCGTCAACATGTCGCTACTCGAAGTTTACAACTTACCGTCAAGAAGACAACCCGCTCTCAGAAAACCCTAGACTGCTCCCTGGTTGTAGTCAACAATGGAGAGCGAACAACAACTTCTACTCGGCAAGCTCAGCTAGATGAAATGATCCCAGAGCGTCTCGGTGTTTCTCCTGCAATTCTTGATGCTGTCATTTTCTGCCACCAAGACGAATCCCTCTGGCCATTGAGTGAGCCGGCTGCTTTGAAGAAACGATTTGACGAGATATTTGAGGCCATGAAATATACGAAAGCCATCGACAACCTCAAGGTCCTCCGAAAGAAACAAGTCGAGCAGCTCGGTAAGCTTCAGAATGACGAGGCTCATAACAAGGTGAACAAGGATCGTGGTGACAGGGCCGAGAAGAGGATGAAGGCCCTACAAGCCGAAATTGAGGGATCTCGAGAAACTTGTGAGTCGATCAGTTCTGAAATGGAGGAAACGCAAGACAAGATCCGAAACATCCGAGAAACGGCGAACAGCCACCTTGCAATTGTGCAGAACCTTAACACCAAGCGTGAGCAGCTTGAGTACAGAGAAGAGGCTGTCAAAGAATTGAAGGCCACTATCGATGAATTGCCCGATGACGACGGAAAGCTCGAGGGTGACCTAGCACATTATGAAGACCGTATGCAGCATCTTCAGGATGAGGCCGACCAGAACAAAGCACAGTATAATGAATTGCAGACCGAGTTAGGAAAATCACGAAAGGAACTTTCTGCCAAGCTTTCCGAACAGGGCAAACACCAATCGGACAAAGACAAGTACGAGCGTCAATTGAAGATACGCATGGAAACCATTCAGGAAGCCGCCCAGTCTTACGGCTTCTCGGGCTTTGACGGCGATCTTTCGGATCACCATGTGAAATCCTTTAATGACAGACTTCAAAAACTTTTGAGCGAGAAGAAACGGGACCTGGAGCGCTTGCAGAAGGAAAACTCCGCTGAGCTCGACCGGGCCACTGGCGTCATCACTGAGCTTGAAGGCCGCAAAGCTGCTCGCATACAAGACCGCGTGTCCGCGAAGCAACGAATGGGCGCTATTGAAAAACGCACTTCGGTACTCCAGAACGAGTCAAGTCAGATAGACGTGGACGAGGGTGCCAAGGCTGTACTTGATGGGCAGATGCAAGATCTTGAAATTAGATTTCACACAGCCCAGAAGACCTTCGAGAACGCCGATTGGGACCGCCAAATCTCTGACGAGAACGATAAGCTGCATCAGCTTGAGAATGAGAACGATAAGCTAGGCCGGGAGCTTGTAGAATGTACTCGTCTAGCGTCTGAGCGAGCCCAACTTGACTACAGGAAGAAGGAACTTGGTGACCGCAAGCGCAAGCTTGATACCCTGGCAAGCACCTGGAAGCCGAAGCTCGACAAGATTCTTGGCAGTGATTGGCAGCCGGAGACACTCGATTCCAAGTTCCAGGCATTGGTTAAGGACCAGAGCAAGATTGTCAGTGAGGTACAGAAGTGTCGTGAACAAATCCGCCAAAAACAGCAGAAAGTGGATTTCAAATTGAGGACTTCTAAGGAGTCCCATGAGAAGAAATCCAAGGAGGCGGCTACTTGCCAACAGCAGGTTGTCAATGCTCTTCTTGCCGTTCGCGACAATGCTACCGTTGAGGATTACAAAGAAGAAATCGAGGTCACTGAGTCACAGGTGGAGGAGCTCAGGAATGACTTGAGCCTCTTTGACGCTCTCGTGGATTATTACACAAAATGCAAGCGCTTGCTTGATACTAAACGCAAGTGCTTACTATGTGATCGCCATTTTGATGACAACCAAGCTGCAAGCATGGAGCGCTTGAGCAAGAGGATCGACAAGCACCTTGACCCCAAAGGCAAAGTTGATACAGAGAAGGACCTCAAGGACACCGTCGCGAACTTAGAAAAGCTACGATCTGTCAGGGGATCTTATGATACGTATGAGCGGTTGACTGCCGAACTGCCTAGTCTTCGAGAAGAGTGCAAGGTTGCCGAAGCAGAGTTTGATGCCCTTGAGAGACAAGTGGAAGAACAGGGATCCGTCGTGTCGGCTGAGGAAGAGAAGCAGAAAGACTTGGAAGATATGTCGAAGACGGTCCTCAGCATTGCACAAACTGTCAAGGATATTGCAGAGTCCGAGAACCAGGTTGACCGTATCATGTCTCAGCAAATGTCAGGTGGGGTCACTCGAAGTCCCGACGAGATTCATGAGCTTCAAGCTGGCCTATCGGACCAGATGAGGAACCTGAAAAATCGCATCGTGAAGTTGACTACGGATCGCCAGCGCACAAAAGACCAGCTCAACTCTCTTGAGCTTGAAAAGAGCGAGTTAAGAAACAAGATCAGCCGAGCAGCGGGTCAATTAGACAAAAAGCAGGACCTCCAGAATCAGATCCAGGCACTGAAAGAAGAGGCCTCGCATCAACGAGACGTCATCCAGCGAGCTGATGAGGAGTTGGAGACCATTGAGCCCAGCATTACTGAAGCAAGGTCTGCCCGTGATGAAGTCCTAAGACGTGGCCGGGCCAAGGAGCAAGTCATTGCTGACGCCCGTGATGCCGTAGCCAACTCTGTCAACGAGATGAAAATGATGGATGCTGATATTCAAGATTATATCGACCGGGGCGGACCCTCTAATCTTGCATCTAATGAACGATCCATTGCCACACTTGAGAAGACAATTGCGAGTACTGAAAAGGAGGTCACAGACCTTACTGTTCGTACGAACAAGCTCAAGCAGGACATTGACAATGGAGACCGTAAGAAGAAAAACATCAAAGACAACCTGAACTACCGCAAGAACCTTCGCACGATCGACGTTATCCGTCAAGAGATCGCTGAGTTGGAAGACCGCAATGCAGATGAGGATTACGAACGCCTCCAGGCTGAAGCTCGCATGCAAGAGAACCACTATAATCGGCTTCTTGCTGAGCGAGGCTCCGTTATGGGATCTATGAAAACTAAAGATGAAGAGCTTGGGAGGCTCCTTCAAGAGTGGGAAATGGACTACAAGGACGCCAAGAGAAAGTATCGCGAGTCGCACATTCGCGTGGAAACGACCAAGGCTGCTATTGAAGATTTGGCGCAGTGTAGCTCGGCCGTGGACAAAGCTGTGATGCAATTTCACTCCATGAAGATGGCCGAAGTGAATCGCATTGCTGGCGAATTGTGGCAGAGCACCTACCAAGGAACCGACATTGATACTATTCTCATCCGCTCAGACAATGAGTCAAACACAGGCAAACGCAGCTACAACTACCGACTCTGCATGGTGAAGCAAGACACTGAGATGGACATGCGTGGTCGATGTTCTGCTGGACAAAAGGTTCTCGCGTCTATCATCATTCGCCTAGCTCTGGCTGAGTCTTTCGGCGTCAACTGTGGCCTTATCGCACTCGATGAGCCCACCACAAACTTGGATCGCGACAATATCAAGAGTCTGGCGGAGAGTCTCCATATGATCATCAAAGCCCGACAGGCACAGAGCAATTTCCAGCTTATTGTGATTACTCATGACGAGGACTTTTTGCGACATATGAGGTGTAGTGATTTCTGTGACAGTTTCTTCAGAGTCAAGCGAGATGAACGACAAAATAGTGTCATCTCGAGGGAAAGCATCACAAAGATCTTCTAATAGGTGTATCAAGTGCTCAAACAAGACGGCTTGAGATTTGATGTCGGACAAATATGTAAAATAGGCTGAGATATTATCAGCGTCAAAACATTGTTCTTGGCGTTTAGGAGCGTGTACAAATATTATCATATATTCGCTTATCGTTTGTGCACTGCGATACCCTGGTGTTGCTCCTATAACACTTGGGTAAACAGACGTTCGATTGTATCGACGGCCTCATTCAGCGTTGGGTGCAGCGGTATCAAATGATGTCTTCTGACGCAAATCCGCCCCAAAATGCACGATGTTAGGATGAGAACTGGTTCGATGTCGTCTCTTCCTAGGACGTCAGCTCATTATGAAGAAGGGATACGAATAAATCATATCAGGAACTCACACTGTTCGTCATGCAATTCCAAGGAACCCATTCTAACCCATCCTGGACAAGTCTCAAGCTAGGTGAACTAGAGAGGAATCAAATTAGTTTCCGATGCTTAGTCAAAGCAAGAAGATCATCAGACACGCACAAGAACCGAAGAGTCATTCTGGTGAGCAATTGCATATGTAGTTGACTTTGGTTGTAGCGGCCTGCTCGAGCTAACACTTACATTCGTTAGATTCATACAATAAGCCGAAAGATCATCTTGGAGGCGAGTACGTAAAAGTCTACGGAATTATGCCCCGGCAATAATATTCGGACTCCACACACACCCTTGTTCTTGGGGTCTTGATGTCGTTGACGCTCTTATTTCACTGCAGTGGAATTATTTCTCCACCCTCCAAGAGACCAGACGGCTCCTTTTGCCGAATTGCTCGAAAAAGTTCCTGGCCTCGCCCTCGCGCCTCGGATTTAATTAATGAATACGGTAGTCATGGTTGTTGCGTGCGTGGTCCCCGTTTTCGGAGAAAGGATCACAATGCAATTGACTACAACAACTCAACTCAATCTCTTTCTCCCCTTTTTGACCAGGATCCTCATATGAAAATCTTTCACAGACGTAAGGTGAACGCAGAGTAACCAGGCCAAATATAACCGTATTGAGAAAACTACAGGTTCCTGATTAGCAATCGCCGTTGCGGTCAACGCCGGCTTCCGGACAAGGATCTTTACAGCTACTACGTCGACGACTTTCAATCATTTCAAATAGGTGAAGGGAAGTAGGGGTTTTATCTTTACATCTAGCCTTTTGGGCTTTCTTGCGCAACAATGGCCGCTTCACCACCAACACCAGAGCGGAGGACTAGCTCAGATAGTACTCTTGATGTTGAACGAGATGGAGCCCATGCAGCGAATGGACACTCCCAAGACCCTACAGCGGCCGAAGCAACTTCCGAAGGAGCGGAGACGACACCGGCCGGCAGTAACCCATCTCCCGGAGCACCTGAGGCCGGTGACCCCGAGGCCGGACGGACCAAGTCGGAGACAATCTTGGTAGTTGGTGCTCTATGTCTTGCGCTCTTCCTTGCCGCTTTGGATACTACCATTATTACCACAGCCGTTCCTACTATTGCCAACGAGTTTCACTCAAGTCAGGGTTACATCTGGATAGGAAGTGCATATCTGTTGGGCAACGCCGCATTCGTGCCGACATGGGGCAAGATCTCGGATATCTTTGGTCGCAAGCCTGTTCTTCTTGCTGCAGCTGTCATCTTCTGGATTGGATCTCTGCTGTGTGCCGTTAGCAATGGCATGCCAATGCTCATCGCTTCGCGTGCCATTCAAGGCATTGGTGGAGGTGGTCTCATCGTTCTACCGAATATCGCCATTAGCGACCTTTTCTCTATGCGAAACCGTGGAATGTACTTTGGTATTTTGGGTATGGTTTGGGCTTTAGCATCTGCGGTTGGCCCTATTCTCGGTGGTGTATTCACAAGCCAGGTCACCTGGCGATGGTGTTTCTACATCAACCTTCCCATCTCAGCCGTTGCCATCGTTATCCTTGTCTTCGTCCTGAAGCTCCACAACCCACGAACACCGGTGAAAGAGGGTCTATTGGCGTTGGACTGGCCTGGCAGTATTCTCATCATTGGCGGTACCATTATGTGGTTGCTCGGACTTGAGCTTGGTGGTGTTTCTTTCCCCTGGGACTCCGCAACGACGATTTGTCTCATCGTCTTTGGCATCTTTGTCGTTGGTCTGTTCCTCGTATACGAGTGGAAAGTCGCCAAGTTTCCCGTTCTCCCTATTCGCCTCTTTCACACGCAAAACAGTGTTGCATCTTATGGAGTTGGTTTCACTCACGCATTTGTCTTCATGTCAGGCAGTTACTGGCTTCCACTCTACTACCAGGGAGTCCTCGGCGCATCTTCGTTGCTCTCTGGTGTTTATCTGCTTCCATATGTGCTCTCCCTGTCGTTTGTGTCGGCTGGGGCTGGAATCTACATCAAGAAGACAGGCAATTACAAGCTCGTTATCGTTTTGGGCTTGATCATTACTGTCATTGGCTTCGGTCTCTTCATCAACCTTGAACCGCGCGCCAACTGGGCGAAGATCATCATTTTCCAGATCGTCGCCGGAATCGGTATTGGTCCTAACTTCCAGGCTCCTCTGATTGCACTCCAGACGAATGTTGAGCCTCGAGATATTGGTTCTGCAACCTCATGCTTCTCCTTCATCCGTCAATTGGGCACATCAATCTCCGTTGTGGTAGGAGGTGTCATTTTCAACAACAAGATGGAGAGCCAGTATCCCAGACTGAAGGAAGAACTCGGTTCCGAACTCGCAGACAGACTCTCCGGTTCCAATGCAGCAGGCAGCGTCGAGCTCGTTGGCTCCCTGACAGGCCACGATGGCAAGGTTGCCAAGACAGCATTCTGGAAGAGTCTGCAAACAATGTACATCGTCTATGCATGCTTTGCAGGCCTGTCGCTCATCATCAGTCTGATGATCAAGCAAGTCAACCTCAGTAAGGAGCATAAGGAGCACAAGACAGGTCTCAAATCACTGAAGCGACGCGATGATGAGAAGGAGGAGGTCGATGCCGCAGAGGGTGTCACGACAGGTAACGAAAAGACGACGGACAACTGAAAACGGCGTTTCATGTTGTTCTTGTGTTATTAAGGATATTTCAACATACCCGCAGTCATGAAACGAAACTGCTTTTTGGTATATGAGCACTTATTATTGGATATAAAACATACGAGCGTTTGTAATTAGACTGCTGCCAATGAACTTGTTTTAAGCAATATCGACGCGTTGGCATGTGAATTGTGTAGATCCACGCAATGTTGTCATGGCTCCAAACTGTATCATTGATGAGATTAGTCAATGATTTGAGGAGCTCATAACGAAGACTATTACCACGACGACTTGGGCTAAGCTTGGGCTGATTCAAGCGATTTTAATCAGAGTCAAGAAATTCATGGGATCGAGTCTAAAATAACTTCTCCCCCTCTTCGACCGTCCTCTTCCACTCCCCATAATCAAATCCGAGATCTTCCAATGTCCTCAATTCATGTCTCTTATCACCCGCTGCTCTGCTCGCCAACTTGATTTTAGGTACTCTCTCCCTCACCCATCGCTTATCTAGTCCCCAGTAAGGCGGTCTCTTGCCCTCGCCATCATTCTCGAGGCCGAGCTCCGGGGCCTTGGTCGCGGTTTTGCTCAGTTCGTACAAACGGTTGATGTAGTCGACATCTTCTGGGAACGCCATGACATGAATTGCCTTGCCTTCTCCTTTCTTTTCGTGTTGCTCCTGTACCCAGGCTTCCATAGCAGCTTCTGAAGGGGGGTTCAGGCGCCCAGACCAGATGCGAGCAACTAGTGCACTCTGGGCTTCAGCAATAGGGAATGGAACAATTCGCTGCGGAACACTGAGAAATGACAAAGTAGGATCCGCGGTGTAGAGAATTTGCTCCCAGAGATGTGCCGCATGGCCTCCACTGGGTACAACGACAGTTGGGTCAAGAGACTTCAAGAAGGGGTACGAGTAGTGGAAACCAGTGCAGAATATGACAGCATCAATGTCGTTCTCGGTCTGGCCGTTGGCGAAGCGAACGCCACGTTGAGAAGGGAGAAACTCGACAATCTCGGGAACGCCAGCTGCCCATGGCTCTTTGGCGGGTGGTATCACAGTGGGCTTCTCCTTTTCAGAGACAAAGATGGGCTGCTTTGCAACAGTAGAGAGTTGTGCGCTCACGTCGACTCCAGAGGCAGAGTTTCCGACAACAATGACTTTCTGAGTAATTGTTAGTGAACGTTCGATAGGGGTCGAACAAGGATCCTTACCTTATCTTTGAAGTCATTCGGGCGTCGATAGAACTTGGAATGTGATATAGCCCCTGGGTATGCCTTGTCAAAATCGACGAGGCCAGGAATATCGGGGATGAATGGATCATTGTAGTGACCACTCGCCACTACAACAGCGTCATACTCATCTTTGATGACCTTATTGGCTTTGAGATCGAGCACCTCAACTGTCCAAGGTTGAGAACGGCTTGGATCAGGTTTCTCAATATTCAGCACCTGTGTCTGGTATGAGATGTGAGGGTTGATTTCCTGGGCATATTCCTTAAGGTACTGTAGCACAACGCTATGTCGGGGGAACAGTGATGAGCCTTGGGGAAATTCCTTATCAGAGTATCTCATGAGAGAATGAGGAATGTTTGTCTCAAGGAGGTCGTAGATGGGTGACATAAACTCAACATCGCCATTGTCGTTAGGCCATAGGGCTTGATCTGGGGTGAAACTAGGCTGGGTTCGTGGAACTGAAAAGCCTTGTTCTCGGGCTAGAGGTGTATAGTTCCAAACACCTCCTGGTGTGGCACGTTGCTCGAAGACTCGGATTTTGGAGAATTTTTTCTCTGCAAGAAGGTATCTAGAGTAAGGATCAGTGACTGGGCTGGATGTGTAAGTGGTATCAGTGATTACCTGGCCGCTGCGAGGCCACTTGGGCCAGCACCAATGATGGCGATGCGACGAACGTCTAGTTTATCTGCCAACGCCATTCTTTCTCTATTTCAAAGTCGTCGTTTTGAACGATGGACCCAGATATGATTGTACTGAAATCGTGAAACACACGTACGTCTAAGTCACAGTGATGTAACAACGTGACATAAAACAGCTCTGGCAATAGTGGGATGCAAGCATTCGATAACGATGTGGGATGAACAAGGTAATATATAATACTCTCAACGACTCAATGCTCTTCTCATGACCGGCTCCTCGTCTCATTCGATTAATGATAAAAGACGCTGCCGATGGATCCCGCACAATAGCCTCATCCGCTCCGCGCTGTCGAATGATTGTCTCTGTGAGTATGATTGCCTCTTTAGGTAATCCCGGTCGGCGTCCGCGCGACCCCGACTCCGGGCATCAGAGGACCCGGCGCTGCCAGTCTGGCCCGTTGAGACATGTCTATCTAATGAGACAATTCGACTTGATTCAATATGTGAACTTGTGATACCTTCATATCACATTTTCTGAAATCTCTGTACTCACGCCTGTAACTCATCAGGGTCGATTAGACTTTGCCCCTGCGGCTCCGCGAATTCTCACTAACGTAAGTGCCCTGCCCATTGAAGGAATAGCACCTCAACCTCGTGCAAGCACGCAATTTGGTCCACCTCCATCAACATCCATCAACAATAGGCACAATGGCGTATCTTTATCTGCTGTTCTGAAGACTCATCTTACCAGCGAATGAGGTGATTGAATTTTTTTTTTTTTTCGATGCTCTCTCCTTTTGTAAATGACATGCAATCTCAAAACCTCTACATGCATTCTTGTACAGCCGCGATATCAATCGTATATTGATAACCCTCTCATCTGGGCTACTGGGGCCTTTCCATTCATTGCCATGCCACTCGCTACTCTAGACATCGCCCATTGCCCAAAATGGCATCTGCATCTGATATGAAGGCTTCGATCCACCGTTTCCGCCTCCGCAGGGTGTCTCCATCCCCGAGGGACGTCGGTCGGGCCCGGTCCGCTTCACCACCAGTGTCTCCTGACCAGCGGCTACAGCAGCAGGATGCGACCCAGGGAGAGGCGCAGGCTCGGCGGCAGGATCAGCAAAAGCAATCTCAAACGGTCGTCGCGGGCCGGAGCGCAACTGGGAGACCTATAGCCCCGGCCTGTGATAGGTGTCGCAGCTTCAAAAAGAAATGCAGCCGCACATTTCCCGTCTGCTCTCTATGTGCCAGCGCCGGTCAGAGGTGTTCCTATACTAACCCTGTTGCCAATGCCGAGGCTCAAGTCCATCAGCTGCGCTCTCGAGTACAATGGCTGAGCCAATACATTGAACAAAACATCCTTCCGCCAGGTCGACAAGATGTGATAGAAGGTATCGAGACGGGATCCGACCTGGGTATTGTACTAGGTCATGGGCCACGGAACGGTATGGGGAATATCGCAACTTCAGGGACAGCATCATCACCTCTATCGCGGGTGCCAGGTCAGATGGCTTCTCCTTTAGAGACCATAGGCTCTCTTCCCTCTATACGTGGACTAGACCACCCCTCAACCGGGCGACAGAGTGTTGAGATACGCCTAGAGGAAAGGGATCCTGGTAGTGTGCGAACCACGAGCAGTCGTTTATCTTATGGAGAGTCAACGGATGGATCAGTTACAAAACGAAGATTGATTGCAAGACAAGCCCTCCCTCCTGACATTGCCCCCAGTCGCTTTGTCGATGCCTTCTTTCGCCACGTCAACAGGGCATATCCATTTGTCGATCAAACTCGAATACGGCGAGATCTTGAACTTCTAGGGGATGCGTCTCCTGCTGATCAGGATCCCCCCATGACACTCTTGTATCTCGTTATGGCCATCGGATGTACGTCGCTGGTACGGGCTGGGCAGATCCCTAGTAATACGGCGCGTCGGTTCGATGTGGTATACCCAGACATCATACAAGAGTGTCTGTCTAACGAAACCATCGAGTCTGTACAGATTCTTATCTTGTTGGGGTTGTACTCTCTATTTGATCCAGCAGCAACCTCAGCCTACTTCATCGTCGGTATTGCGGCACGACAAGCCATGGTCATCGGTCTAACTAGGCCGGACGAACAGCCTCGTACGGCCGTGGAAACCGAGCTCAGACATCGACTGTACTGGAGTATCTTCGTCCTTGACCGTATGATGTCTGCTTCCCAGGGACTGCCAGCCGCTTTTACAGATGAGCATGCCAATGTACCGCTTCCAGGACTGACGGTGGAAGAGTTTGCCAGTCCGGACCGAGCTGTGTATGCTCGGAACCTACAGACCAGTCGGCATGTCATCCAGCTCCGACAACTCGAATATCGAATTCTTCACGCAGTACACCTACAACAAAACTCTGAAACCGCACGCCTGGCTCCCGCAGATAGGCGTACGGTACTGAATAGTTTGAGGTCTGAAATCGAGGACTGGTACAGCAACGGGTGTCTCATGTCGCCTATGGAAGCAGATAATCTGCCTATTCACAGCAGCATCACCTGGTTGAGTGCTCAGTATTACCACTTGTTGATTCTTCTCTACTTTCCGAACCACTTCAACAGCTCTGCTGCAGCTGTCACTCGTCAGGAGCAGCTTGAATTTGCTCAGAAGCAACTCCAAGCCAATTCGGCGCTCCTTCAACAACGACAACTCCCCCTAAACAGGGTATCGCTGAGTCGGTTATTGCCAGTTTGTCTGTTGTTGATGCATGATTTCGTAGCATCGTATAGGGCTGATGGAGCATCATCATCGGCCCGGGAAGAAGTCGTGCTACTAATCACGCTTCTCGAAGCGTTTCCTGAGGGGTGGACAGTGGCACAAGAAGCAGCTCGCATCATGCAGCAGTTTGCTGGCGTGTTGACAGGACAAGGGGGTATGGCCACTGCGTACTATGGCGAGACTATAGAAGAGCTCATCAAGCAGTGCATCGCTAGTTTTACGGGGCTGCTACATCAGTTCTTGGGTAAAGCGACATGCTTCCAGTCGATCGAGTATGCACAAGAGACTCAAGAGGTTGGAAGAATGGGCCAGATCGGAGCCACGCAACAGTCGTCGACCAACTCACTATGGCTGAATGGAACAGATTCAAGCATTGGAGGAGTTAATGAAGAGGTGGTACTAGGATATGGATGGGGTTCATGGGATCTTGACTTCCTGTAAGCGAGAGTTGAATATATATCTCCCGATGTACGGATAGATAACCAATTTTTTGTGCACGTATCCAGTACAAACACTGGGTACAATGTGAGCATTTTCGGAGGAAGAATATTCGATTCAAGATAATTCAACTTACATTTAGATTTTAGCTAAAGGGTAGTATTGTAGTCCGTTCTATGTCAATTCATGCCATGGATTGGCGTGGAGTAACCTCAGGCCCTGACGATATCATGACTGGTGGATTATATACGATCAATATTTACGCAGGCGAACGGACAAGGTTTCCGGCCGTTGAAGATTAACGATGCCCAAATTCAATCGACTGAATAAAATGCATATCATTCCAACGGCGACACAGCCTCGATTTTAGGTCGTCTGCGGGCCTCAACGGCTGGGGACAGAGTTTAGCTGGAGGCTCTGCCAGCCCTACCAGACCCTCCTCTATGCTGAATTGGAACCTGAGTTCACACCATTGAAAAAGCTTGGCTTATAGGAAGTGTGAGAGAACCAATACAAAAGAATTGCATATGCGATCTATTATTACTATGTGTGAGAACTGTACATCTGTCCATCTGTCTATACTTGGGTGATGACGACGCTTCAATTAACATGGAAGTGGGTTTTCCTCCGCTGACATGCATCTGTCGCAACTCTCTGATTGCCCCAAAAAGATGGATGTACGTACTATATTTATTCAATGGACCGACTGCAGGTTTATTTATGGAACTCTCCTCTGTGGATCGGTAGAGATTACTACTGCAAGGTCTTATGCCAGGAACACGAGATATCCTTGACCTTTGCCATACGCTCAGCGATCATGAGTGAGGTGATAATTATAGCGATGCAGTGAAGCACGAGTTGACTGTGATCAATATAATTGTGCTGGCTAATTAGGAAATGAAGGAATTGATGGTTTGACAGTGGCTGAATATTGATGATGGGCTTGGTAGGGCGGCATATCGTGGAATGGCAGGGAATTTGATAGACAGCTAAAAAGCAGGAAAATACGGTTAGTGGTAAATCAGATTCATGATCAGATACACTAGACGATCACCCGCCATTTAATTACTGTTTCTTCAATTTGTTTGTTTTATTTAGAAATAGATGCATGCATAGCGGCCTCATTTTATCACGTTATCCCAATTCAGAGGGCCCGTAACCTTAATCGAGATGGATGGCAGAGACCTTCGATCCTTATTTACTTGTGATTGATCAGAGCGGAAGGTGGCTATACGAATGGGCTGAGTCCGACGGACATTTCCATTGCATGGTGCAGAGTATTGATTGTTACGCTAGCTTGTGAGTTTATGTGTCATTTCAGTGGATGGGTTGGGATGTGCACTAACAGCGGGGACTATGCATGACTGCACTGCCGCAGTCCTCCATTTCAATCTGCATTCGTTCCCTCATCAACATAGCCCAGCCCTCTTTATTAGCTATGTCATACCGATGCATGGCAAGGAGGAGTGCCTAGGTACGATGATGTGATCTTTTATTCTGATACCGGCATATTAATCAAATTCGGAGACACCCGTCCAGTGAATGGCCAGCACCGCCTTTGACTCCGGCAGTTCTGCAGGTGTGTGTGGTGGATATGGGATCCCTCCCAAGGCTGATTGAGTTCATCCACACAGTTCAGTCAGTAACAGTTCCTAGTGGAAAGCTAAGGCAATCCGCCGTTGGAGGCGGGATGCTGCGTCCCGTCTCTACGGTTCCATCCAACTCATTTTAGACTCCACCCGTTAAATGTGCAGTAAAGGTCAGTTAGTACCTATGGATCGTAACACGAAGGACTGCATGAAATGTTCAAGCACGTCGCTCTTGGCTGTATGCGTCATAGCATCTGAAATCGGAATTCATGATAGTAAATTGTCGCAAGACCATACAAGACAGGACAAGACAAGACTGCCTCATCCGACGTAAACAGTAGCAACATAGTCTGAGACATGCTAGTTGCAGCAAAACCGTCCACTCTGACCGAGTCCTGTCTCCAGAAATCAAGGAACCCACCTCCAATTCAGGATCTGGTAGCGACGAAAAGCCCAGGGCAGGGCACTCCACCCACTGCCAGTGGAGTTCCATCAGTTATCGCTACGGGCTGGGCACCCCAGAAAAGAGTACCTAGGCGAAAAAAGAACGCCTGAACCCCTGGAGTCCTGTGCTCTGCCACCCTGGGCTTGGCTTCCATTTGGCTGACCTTACCTTGGGCTGGGTTCGCCCGCCCCAGGCTTTCTCTGCCCGCCGTGGTTTGCTCTTTAAGTTAGCCCGCCCTCTCCCACCCCCCCCTGCTTGGGCTGTTTCAGCGACCCAATCTTATGGAGGTCAAGGAACTCACTCCCATCTGTTCTGCTTCTCTCTTGACTAAACTAAGCTGACATCCTTTTACTACAAACGCTTGGGCTCTTCTTCTTTTCCTTTCATCTCATTTCTCTCTTCTCAACAACAACAACAATATCCATTATTTCCCTGGTCAGGCCGTTTTCAGCCACCAATTAACTCGACAACAAATCCCTCGTAATCGCGACTCCGTCTCTCGCTTCTCTTCCGCTTTTCCTCATCGCGCGACTCCTTTTTTTGTCCAATTTTCGTATAACCTTATTCGACTACTGTACTGTACTTACTCACCTCGGTACCCGTGGCCATCCGCGTGAGCAAAGCACCCTGTACCTTAATATAGACACGACTGCCCCGACCGAACCTCCGCGTCTCAGTATCTGTCGCTGTCCAATTTTCTTTCATCAACAACGGCAACTCTTCATCATCGTCCGTCGAGCGATATCGACGAGTATTTTCATCACTTCGACTGTTTCCCCGTGACTCCCGGTCGGAGTCTTTCCATGTACACCGTGGCTACCCGGCTAGAATCTCGCAAATCGCTCCTTGGAGCTGACACCGGCTTCGGATACGGAGGCCATTCATACAACAACTCCTACGGAGACGACAGTTACGCTCCTTCTCCAGTTCCATCTCCACAGCCTATTCCTCAGCCTGCCGCCTTCGCCCAGCCCAACTTCGCCGACGCTGGAGTTGATCCCGCATACAACCAGGGCTTCGCCTATAGAGAAGGCCTCACCCCTTCGGTTCCGGCGCAAAGTATGAAGAATGGCAAGATCGATTTTATGAAGAGCCGATGGCCTGCCTCTTTCATGGCTGTCTCTCTTCTCCAGGCTATTCTGTGTATTTGCTTTGAGGCGTACGTCATCTCCGTATCTTTCGGCATCTGTGCCTCTCGCTGACCCCTTATCTAGCTATGTATTCGGCAAGTTCCAGGTCAACCTTGGCACCCATATCAGCGCTCCCCAGGTTCAATCTCAGTACAAAACTATCCCGACTTTCTTGACGCTTTTCATTTTTGGTTTCCTTTACACCCTCGTCGTCGTCTGGGATGCTCTCCGACAAAAGAACACCATTCAAGTCATTGGTGTCTGTTTCTCTAACCTGGCCCTTATGGTTTACACGACCATCCAGGTTGATCAAATTTCCGAGGCCTTCGATATTCTCGAGCAGAGCAATGCTCTCAAGCGTGGCATGACTGCTGCCGAGCTTTGGCACGATGTGAAGCCTTATCTGGTGGCTATCCCTGCCATCATTGCCCTTGCTACCCTCGTTATGGGCTTCCTTTCGTGGAAGATTTACCAGGAGTATGCTTGGGATATTCTCAAGAACATTGGTGCCGATTATCGCATGAAGAAGCGATTCCTTCACTACCAGGTATGTTGCACTCTTTTGCCCACACTCCTTGATCAATAACTAACTCGAACCAGATTTATATCGCTCTGCTCAAGTTCGATTTCTTCTTCTTCCTCGGCTTCATCGTTCAGTTCGTTGTCGTCGTTGCTGACAAGGATGACCCCGAATTCGCCCTAACTATCGTCACCATTCCCATTACCATTCTCATCCTCCTCGCTGCCGCTTTCTTCACTCGACGAGAGAACAAGATCGGTATGGTTTGCATCATCATCCTCTATCTCGGAGGTCTCAGCTATTTCATCTTCAAGCTTGTACGAATCTATCAGCCTGGACACCGACAAAACTACGAAGCCGTTCGTCGATCATTGACCGCATTTGCTGTCATCACCATTCTTCTCATCCTTCTCACCATTACCAACGCCATCGTGTGCATGCGAAACTTTGGCAAGGGCCTGAAGCCCCATCTGCAGTCTTTGTCTCGAAAGCGCAAGGTCGAGGAGAAGCCTGACATCAACTCAATCAACATGCAGGATGTCAAGCCTCAAATTCCCAGCCGAATGACCATTGATTAAGCGGCCTCTAGCAAGTCATGATTCTTCGAAAACAAAATTTTGGGGACATGAATGTACAAAGACACGATTTTACGAAAGGATACAAAAATTTTCCCTTTTCTATGGCACCAGTCACAAAGGGCAGGCTCAGGATGGACGGTGACCAAACGGGTGCGGCGTGAACAGAAGGCGACGAAGTGATATCCCATGGTGTCGGAAACTTGCTTGGACTTTTTTTATTCTATTTACTTTGGTTGTTTTTTGTTTCCTATGTTAGACCCAACCATATTTAGGCGTTCAATGCTCCACCACATGGAATGAGATCCAGGAGCTGATACATAGTTCTTTTGTTTCTTTTACTTTTACTTTGTCCCCTGATCAATTGGATTGTACGTTCTCATGATCAGATAATCCGATAGGAATTGAATAGTGAAATCAGGTATATGCAAAATGGCCCGTGCTCGTGTGGTCTATGAGACTGCTCATATGTGAATCACGTCATGAAACCATCAGGATTCTGACTCAACACACTCACTGGTTTCAACTTTGTGAAGCATGATGCGAGACAATAGTGCAGCTAGAACGTTGCGTGTTTCATAGCTTATGCTGGAGAAAAGATCGACGTGTCTGTCTATGAGGCAAGGGAAATATCCCAACAGGTACAATTGTAAAACAAAATGCCAAAACGCCCGCTTTCCATTCTTGATTTTGAACCAAAGCCGAAGCATAGTCCTTGCTGGGTTCATTCAAGTCGAATAAACGCCAATCCATCTTGCCCAATGTGGCAGTGCGCTGTGATAAGTAGCATGACCATACATGTATGCTAGCAGGAACAGTATGCTATAGTCTGATCTGGATGGCATCCTTAAGGTGACCTTCTGTCGGGCAGTAGGGACACTTATACCGTGCTGCTTTCACTATGTTGTTCAGAGATTCGCGGCAGAGAACGTGACCGCAACTGAGCATCATGGGAGGGTTGTCTTGAGTTGTCTGCTCTTTACTTACGGGGCAGACAAAGATGGGATGATAGATCATAAACTCGGGCAGAGGTGTCGCGAAGGCAAGTTCGTTCTCTGTCGTCCATTCTGTCTTCTTCTCCCGCATATAAGTTGTGTATTTGATCAGGCGTGGAAGAGCGATGGAGCCTGCTGTGACGGCGATATAGAGAGGTGACTCCGCCGATAGGCCAAGCAGGGAGCAGAATTCGCGAGTGAACGACATGGCTACGTCCTCGAACGCTGACTCTGTCTCAAATATATGGCTGTAGGGAGATTTGGCCAGGTTAGGGGCGAACACCACAGCGCTGGAGAGTTGTTGTATCTCTAGCAAATGACGGTTCTGGAAACGTGGGAAGTTCTGGCGAGCATAGTTAATCGCTCCGCCAAGTCCATTGGTCGCAGGGTCGTCAGGGAGACCGTTGACAGATGGACCTTTGAACAGCCAGACATATTGGAGCTTGATAAGCTCAAATTCGAGTGTGCTTCCCCTGGCCTCAAGATGGACGCCGTTTGCGTGGGCCCAGCTGATGGCGGGTAGGAGGTTGTGGTCCTTGAGCTGCGAAAGGATGCTATACATTTCAGCGAACTTGTTTTGCAAATGCTCTGAATGTAGACCAGCCATTTCATCTTCTAAGTCATCCTCGCTTTCCATATCATCATCGCCATCCTCGTCTGTTTGTGAAATGGTGTGGGCTTCGCGGCCGGGAGGGTGATCTGTAGCTTCTTTGAGAAATGTCGAGGCGACAGAAAATTGACCTTCGCGAAGAAGATGCATGGCTATCGCACGGTTGATAAGTCGCGGGTGGTCCGCCATGGCATCAGTCTCCATAGGGAGTTCTCGGTGAGGAAGAGCCTGTGTCGGTCAGATGTCGTTGCCGTCAAAAGCTAGAGCTGATAGACAAACCTTATCGAGGGCCTTTCCAAAGGACTTCTGCGCCTTGGTAACATCCTTTAGGTCTGTAGTGATTCGTTCGAAGCGGGCTTTGACCGGATTTTGCAGCGTCATCATAGCCATACCAGTTCGAGTCGCGTCTTGCTCTATTACAGTGGTTAGTTAGTGATAGTATCAGAAAAAAGCCAGCTCACCTTGAGCAATCTGCTCGCGAGCATTAGTAAGAAGTTCAATGACTTGATCTACATCATCGATCGCGGATTTGAGTGTTCTGTTCCTCATACGAGCCAGCTCAACCATGAGCGGTGCAAAGGGCGAGACATGATCGTTATCAGCTTCCGCCATGGTTGGGGACTATGTGGGGTTTTGAATCAGATGCAGAAGATATGATCAAGACCAAGAGTTATGTTTAACGCGAAGTGAAGGTTCAAAGTTCAGAGAGAGTCATGCGCTCATCCAATAGCTAGGATATTCGACGGGTGGACGACAAAATACCCGTTGTGTTGAAGGTTGATGTCGTTTGAGGATTCAACGGTGACGGAACGCTCCGAGCTTGGATAAGAGAGACAGGTGCATTATCGCTATCGATAAGGGGGATACCGAGGCTTTGCTGTTAAAGGGGACCAGTCTCGCTCTCTTAATAAAGGTCAATTAAACGAGAGTAGATTTTGGCTACGCTTTGACAACAGCTTCACTTTAATTAGGTACAATTTGCATATACAGCTGTTGAAAAAGCCTCTTCGACTCACCACAACAACTATCACATATAAGGTCTTCCTCCTCATATAGCAAGTGACGACGAAAGTGTCGAGTGACCCCAGTCTCCCCCAGGGATTCACGTGGGGCTTCGTTGAATTAGTGCCCCGCATTTAGCTTGTAAAGTCTTCGGTTGCGTCTGCGATAGGTACTTGAAGCAGGTACCGAGAGCTAACCTGGGAGCTATTGCATCACATGAAGGCCCTGTAATGTTAGTTGCCTCTCAGACCTGTTCAACACCGAAAAAAGGCCTCCCAAGACGCGCGCGCCTCAACGAAACTACTAGAGACGTCCTCTTGCTACTCCTCGCTCACCACGGGTGAGGATGAAGCTCGAGACTGCGTCTATCAAATACACGGGCCAATGACGACACCATGGCTTTCAGATTTCCAGATCCTCGACTTCGAGTCGACGATGAACTCTCGGCAGGCACCACCGCCAAGGGGTCTGTCGCCCGTACAGCGACCACCTCCAACTCTAGCACCACGCGAGAAAGTCCCCCAAACGGTATCCCTCCGTTAGAAGTTTCCGCATACAATGAAGTTGCAGATTCTCAGCCTCTACCGTCGCCGAGGCGCAAAAATCTTGTCTTTGCTGATCCTTTCGCCTTTCGGTGCGTCGCGAACAAGCACTCCTGAAGCTTCCAAGGCTAACATAGCATCAGGTATCTCGAGGAAGGCAGCAATGTTGTCGTTGTCGAGCGCCGAGGCATTTTACGCGGATACGAGTCGTACCTAGTCGAACAATGGGCGTGTTCTCGAAAACCACCAACACTCCTGATCGTCACTTATACTGGAGACGAAAAACACTCAGTCGTTGTCGGTGTGCTCTCTGTTCCAATAGACGAGAGTCTTTGGCCTCCAAGGCTACACTTCTACTTTGATCAACTCCAGGATTCACATGCGCGGCCCAAGGAGACTGAGCTTGGAGAGCTTATGGTTACTAATCTGAGTAATTTTCCTTCGGCCCTCACCGTTATTATGGTACCTGAGGGTGATATCCGAAAATATCGCTCCTCGTTCATCGTCAATGAGGATTTGAAACGGTTAGGATGTTCTGGGCGATCAGGCATGACTCTGTCAGATCCAACTGAAGCAACGCAGCTCAAGTTCTTGCAGCTTTACAGGACGAGCGATCGAGTACCTGTTCCGCAAGCTGTAGTCGAACTTATCAAGCTTTGTCAAGTCACATTGTACATGTTTGACAAGCTGGGGCACCAATACATCGATGGACTTCTTTGCGACAAGACAGAAATGGCTATCAACAACTGGTGGATCGAAATTGGTGCTGAACACTATAATTTTGAGCCTACCGATGGCATATTAGGCCCTAGTACGGTGGCGGCATTACTAGGCATGTTCATGGGTGCTCGAAATCGCCTTCATTGGTACGGTGCCCCAGTATCAAAGGACGTATTTGACCTAGAAAACACTAAGCGTGGTATTGGTCACTTTCAAAAATCACAAAAGCTCGAGAAGACGAGAAGGCTGGACCGTCAAACTCTTCTCAAGCTTTACACTGTGTCTGCCAAGGCTGCTGCTGGAGAAAGTTGGGGTGTGCAGAGGGCTGTGAAATCAACGCTGACAGAGGTCGGAGGTAAAAGGGGTGAGCTTGTAATGGGGATGGTGTCAGGAAAAGACAAAGGAGGACTTGCTGATATCGAGACTCTCGACATTGGCACTTTTGCTAGCTTAGCATACGGCGAACGGGCCAAATGGCTGTGGCATGGCAAGCCTCGGAGAAGCGTCGCTGAGCTACCACACCACAGTCCAGAACTGAGCAGCGCGGTGCCTTGGAAAGAGGAGGAAGCGAATCCAAACCCGAAACGAGTATATTCAGCGCCTGCTGAGAACGAACTGGATGCGAAGCGACTGGATGAGACTCCCGATGTTTACTCGGGCCACCCACCTGGTTCCGCCGTTAGTGTCGCTGATGGATCAGGTGACAAGGAGGCTTCACGGAAGAATATCTTCAAAGGTGTCGCTGGAAAGATGAACGACGCTAGGTCTGGTTTTGGACGTATCAAGGATGTCGTTGGGGGAGGCTTACGTGGTCACAACAATCGACCTTCGGTTTCAACAAGAGATGACTTTTCAGAATCGGGCCCCAGGAGTTCAAGCCAGGGGCTCACTCCAGGAACAACACAACCGCCAGCGCCCACACAAGGAGTGGGCAGAACCTTCACATGGAACAACAAACCGCAGGAGTATCTAGCAGCGATGAAACGAGCAGACGCGGAAGGGGGAGCAGGTTTCCCACAGCTTTCGCACTTTGCGTCTACCTCAACAGTTGACATTAAGCAGCCAGCCTCGGCTCCCGTGGAAACTCAAAAGCGCGAGCAAGATGGGGAGTTATTTGATATTGGGGTAGAAGTGCGTAAGGATGTATTGTCCAAAGCACCCTCCGCCGTTGGATCTCTCGTTGATGAGCATGACCTCCAGGGGCCTGTTCTGGATGCAGAACTCAACGATGATCTATCCAAAAGGGGGCTCTCGCGACGACACAGTATTCAGTTATCACAGTGTCCGAACATGACCGTTCTCAACGAAAGTCGCTGGCCACGACGAATGTCATTTGGCGATGCTGAAGAGGCAGTATTGGAGTGGGAACCGCTTATCGATGTGGCAGATGCAGCGGATGACCTTGCCAATATTGAAGCATTCAATGACCTAGCTCAGCATTTTAACCAGTGCTTGGAGGAAATGAAGCACCGCATTGAGCCATGGGTCATAGAAAAGATCAGTGCAGTTGAGGCTCTCGATGAACGCTACGCGAAAGACAAGGAGGAAATGCATGCACTCTACTACCAGCTGAACGAGGCATGCCAACGTATGCGTATAACTTCTCATGAGCTTCTTGCCGAGGAGCGGTCTCATCTCTTAGAAGGCCTTAAGGAGGTTGAGGCGCTCGTAGCTCGTCTCGATTATGAAATCAATGCTCTGTTACAAAAGGTGGTCGATGTCGAAGATGGTATTGTTACTTTTGAGAGGCAAGTGGAGGATATGGAGAACAGAGCTGAGGCTATTGAGAGGCCCAGCTTGAACCGAAGGTTGGCTTCACTGGATGT